>NC_069499.1:957035797-957290797 GCF_027579735.1 Bombina bombina
CAATAAACTTACAGCATTTCACGAGAATCGTGAGAGAGCTTCATACATAACTTGGGTACTCTCCTGTTAAGCCTAGGGATCTCCCCTGTCACACTCGTATGCTAAATCACTTGAAAGTAATACAGCCTAAGTAAAAAGCTGACCAGAAAAGATCACCTTTGCATCTCTATGTAAAAAAGGGAAGATATTTTACCACATTTCTTCAGTTCACCAGAGTTATTGCAGTGTAAACAGTTTTACTTAGCCAGGTAATGCTTTGCCTTTGCTGTGATCATATGAGATTAGACTGAAATATAAGATTTCATAGAATTTACTTAAACTGAATAGGAAAATAGCATGACAGATGCACACTCCCTAGCCTGTTCTGGGGAAAGCATCCTGAGATATGTTAATGTGATATTTTCAAGTCAGCTTTTTAGACCTATGCTGCATCAGTTTCAAGTGCTTCAACATTTGGGTATCATGTCCCTTTAATACTTGTTTCTCATTGGCAAGACCGGTGAACAGATTTTTACAGTTTAGTCAGACTAGAGGCAATTTTTGATTTATGCGTCCTTGGTTAATCAGCTTTGTTTTTGTTTTGAATTTGTAATGTAAAGTTCTTTTTGGCTATGACTCTTAGTTAAAGGGCCACTCAAATACAAAAATGCATGCTCTATCTGAATCAAGTTTATTTTGAAGACACTTTCCAATTTACTTCCATTATCAAATTTTGCACAGTCTTTTTATATTTCATATTATGGAACAAGATCCTACTGAGCATGTGCACAAGCTCACAGGGCATACGTATATAAGTCTGTGATTGGCTGATGTCTTTCACATGATGCAGGGGGCTGGAAAATAGGACAAAAAATAAATTTGTCAGAAAAAATCTACTACTTATTTGAAATTCAGAGTAAGTGCTATTGCATTGTCTTTTTATTATGCACTTGTTAATTTAATTCTACTGCATTGACTGGTCCTTTAATTCTAAAATTGCTGTTTACCAGCATAGCACTTTGATTTAGCAACCATATCCCAGCCTTTGTAGAAGAGTTCAAGCTCTGTCAATCTGTGTGGGGATCGTCTATTCCCAGCCTTTCTGTTTGTCCACAGAAAGATTTATGTCTGAACAATTAGTGGAGTATTCCAGATATTACTTAAAGGGACAGTCAACACTAAAATTGTAATTGTTTAAAAAGTTAGATAACGCCTTTACTACCCATTCCCCAGCTTTGATTAACCAACATTGTTATATTAAATATACTTTAGAACATTTGAAACCTCTACATTTATGCCGGTTTCTAAGCCACTATAGACAGCCTCTTAATGCTTTTTTTGCATTAAGAGGCTGATTGCTAGATCATTTGGGCCATATAGATAAAATTGTGCTCACACCTGTGGGTTCTGCACAACACAGCTAAAATGCAAGTCACTAGATAATAAATAAGTCATGTGATCAGGGGGCTGTCAGAAGATACATAGATGCAAGGTTGTCACAGAGGTAAAAAGTATATTAATATGACTGTTGGTTATGCAAAACTGGGGAATGGGTAATAAAGGGATTATCTATCTTTTTAAACAATAAAACAGATTTGAGTTGACTGTCCCTTTAAGGTTTCTTCAGATTCTGTTGAAATGTTAAATTCTTGAACTTTAGGTTTCTTTAGGAGGGCAGTGGATTTGTTCATTATATTTTTTTTATATTTGGGGATATTTCATTTGTCTTCTATTCTAACCAGAACCCCAGCTCCCTTGAATAGCAGCTGCCCCAATTCTTGATTCTGCATTGATTACAACGTTTGGCAGTAGGTTCTGTGCTCTTTCGCTTATGAGCTGTTTTGGCTTTTTAAAAAAAAACTTTAAAGTGAATGTAAACAGTTTGGCTGTATGCCTTTTCATGAAGACCAAATAAATTTAGGATGTCAGGGGTTAATTGTTGATGTTAATTTATGTTTAGACCATGTACCATTTTAGTAGCCCTCCTCTGCACAGATTCCAATTTGTTTATATCCTTCTGGAGAGCTGGTCTCCAGAACTGCACAGAATACTCAAGATGAGACCTAACAAAATATCTGTAAAGCGGCATTAGAACCTTACTATTTCTCCTGCAATCCCTCTACTAGTACAAGCAAGCATTCCACTGGCCTTACTCTCTGCAACACTACATTGTTTACTAAATTTTCAATCATCTGAAATTATTCCCAAGTCCCGTTGCTCATTTGTCGCGGTTTCCGTGAGCTTAGTAATAACGTTACCAAAGTATTTTTATATATTTGTTTTCTTTACATGTTAATGCAACTAGAGTAATACAATTTTGGGTGTTGGTAGTGAATGTTCATGTTTCGGGAAATGTAGGCATGATTTGGGGGATTGAGGGTTGACCCTTATGCCATGTTAAAGATTTGGGATAAAGCAGCCTGGAGACCCTGTAAGGTTAACTCCTTTATGCCCACACTCTCTGAGCAACTAGCCGTCTTTGGCAAGCTGGTAGCAGAAGTGACTATTTGTGAACATTAGTATTATTATTATTTTTTTGAGGGTGTAGTGTAGGTATTATTTGGGTGGCTTGTAGGCCCTAGTAAGGAATTGGGATACTGTAGCTGGAGAACCTATTGTTAACCCCCTCATGCCTGCACTCTCCCCGCTGTCACAGCTTTACAAGTAGTCCTGTGAGTGGCAAATTGGAGACCTGTGGTAAAGAAGAATGTTGCTGGCAGTTTTAGTTAACCCTGTGTACTTATGACTATTAACAGTGGTAGAGATAGTTGACCCCTTCTGTCACAGACTGGTAGCTGCGGCCTGGTGTTGATTAACCCTTCTGTCACAGACTATTGGGCAGCGGTTGGATAGTGGTATACACCTCTGTCCTTCACATACTGGTAGGATAGTTGTAACCCCAGTCTGTCACAATTTGGTTTATCTTGCAAAAAATAACTTTCTTCTAAAAGATACGACGAGTCCACAGATTTCATCCTTACTTGTGGGATATTATCCTCCTGCTAGCAGGAAGTGGCAAAGAGCACCAGAGCAGAGCTGTATATATAGCTCCTCCCTTCCCCTCCACCCCAGTCATTCTCTTTGCCTGTGTTATACTAGGAAGAGGTAAAGTGAGGTGTTAGTATTAGTTTCTTCAATCAAGAAGTTTTTTATTTTAAATGGTACCGGTGAGTACTGTTTCCCTCAGGGGGATTTGGAAGAAGAATTCTGCCTTGAGGTTGATGATCTTAGCAGCTGTAACTAAGATCCATGTTGGTTACCACAGATCTGAAGGTATTACAGGAGACATCTTCAGTGTGGAGACCGTTTTCATGCTGTCTGCAGCATTTGAGGTATGTGCAGCCTTTTATTCTGAAGAGACTTGGTATGTCAGAAAAACGGCTGAAAGTATATTCCCTTTTAGGGAAGGGGTAAGCAGTAGACCTTTGTTCAAGGGGTGTTACTTAAACCTGTTTATTTTTTTTATTATGTTGACATTTTGTGCAAGGTTTATAATGACTATGTGCTGCAAGTTTTCATTATAAAGACACTGGGGATATTTACGTTGGTTGTTTCACATTATGACTGTTGCCTTTGTTAAGGGGTAATTATTCCACATGGCTAGTTTGGTAAACCGCTCCTCCATGCGGTTGTTTGGGCCTACTCAGTCATTGGTCCTGATGGGCGGGGCTTATTTTCGCGCGCTCAGACACGCTCTGTATTCTGGATAGGAAGCAGCAGGCTTTAGCTCCGGTGGAGCTTAAACAGAGTTCTTTCCTCTCCGGATTGTTGAGTCTTCTCGAAGTACCCTGGGGGCAGGTAGCCACCACAGCAGAGCTGTGGCGAGGTGCAGAGGCTATTTTTGTGCTGATTATATAGGGCTATAAATACGTTTTAGCAGTTAATCCTTCCCTTAATACTTAAAGTGCAATCATTTTTGGAAGCCTTATTTAGGATTGTGTTAATTTTGAAGACAAATTAACATTTTTACGCACTTTTGAAAAAAATTGTTCACTTTTTATTTTTTTTTTATTTTTTTTATAAAGATTTTTTATTGAAGTTTCAAAGAGTACAAGGAATACAAATACAACATTTGTCCAATCGTAACATTAACAAAAGAATACAGTACCGAGATTGTGACACCCATTATATCTGTTAGGCTAGTAAAGGAATAGCTGACCTATATATCAAGTTAGTCATACAGTTTAAAGGCTCAGAGAAATATACATAATCATTATAATATAAAAAGGTTAGCTCTAACATGTAGAAACCTATGTTGTGTCTAAGGAGGTGCCAGATATACGGTTGGGCAAACTGAAAGGAAACTTCATTTTATATTTTAATAATTTTATTCTGATCTCCACATCTCTAGGATGAATAAGAAGAGTATTTCTGTAATGACGTGGGGAGTTAGCTTTTAGGGTGACCACAAGTAGGTCTTAGAACACTGGAAGGAAGAGGGATTGCAGTGGACGAGAGCCACTCGAATATTGGGAGGGGGGAGGGGGAGGAGAAAGTAGAGGGGGGCGGAGCTCACTCTGGTAAGACTGCATTGTGGGTTAGTTTATAAGCCTATATAAATCATATATGAACAATGCAGTGACTAAAATAGGGACTTTGAGGGGGATCCTATGTGCTGTGTGTGTCTACGGGGCTAGGGCACATATGTCGTTGGAAGCTGGGTAAGGGGGAGAGTGGAACATTCTATGTACCCCTTAGGTGAAGTTGTGCTGTAATTGGAACAATGAGACACCATATACGGATACCCATAGAGCTGGCAGAAAAATAGTTTCAATGAGTGTGGGAGCCTTAGACCTTGAAACAAGAGGATCAAACACTTTAAAGTTCTGATGAAAGATAAACACTATAACGAACTGTGTAACTAGAAAATGAGGCCATTACTGAATGTATAAGTGATGGTATAGAAATATATGTGATTGAGACCTTTATCCAACTTCAATATCAAAGAGGAAAGCTATATACTGATAGATCTTGAAACACATGTTAGTAGTTAGGTGGAAAGGAGATATAACTATATTAGAAAAATTTGATCTACAGTGAAAGGGGGATGGGTAATATAAAAATAATATAGGCCTGATAGAGAAATACAAAGATCTCTGCAGGAATAGATAATTAAATGGAGCAGACTAAGAGGATCTATAACAACACTTCTGGGCATGTCCAGAGATGGTCAAACATATGACATAAAGAGATGATTATATGTGTCTGTATTGCAGGTAAGAGTTAGTAGGATGCTTTTATATAATGTAAAAGAATATTACACGAAAAGGGAAAGTAACTAGGAGAGATGTAAATGTTAGTAGCGAGGTGGTGTTTAAGATGAATTTACAAATATCTCATATCCTGTAGGTGAGTAGTAGAAGCTGGGAGTTTCCCTTAGCAGAGCATATTCGTGCATACCTAGCTTATAAATTGAAATAGATATGAAAAACAACATAAACAATATTGTTGGGAACACTTGCAGATAGAAAATATTACAATGAGAAATATACCTATGTCTAAATTGTAAACCCAGGTTAATTTATTAAGCAGGTTTAAATAGGACATTATACTATAGGAACATGTATAAGAGTATATGCTCCTCTATAACAGTGCAGCAACTAGCTAGTGTTATAGTATTAAATATAACTGTACCTTTAATAAAGAATATATCAGCCTGCAATATGAGGAAATCTCTATATACATTATTACCTCATTAAACAAAGCATGAAAACAACAGTAATGAAACTAGTTTACAGATACCTCTCAACTAAAGATGTCCTATAATGTCAATAAAAAGAATGACAATGTAAGCAGATATTAATAAACAACCAATGTTATTTATGGTTACTGAATGTCAGGTAAAACGTTAAAAACAAAGGAGCTACGACAGTTGTTACCTCACGATTATGACCGCTTATATAGTTGACAGGTACCTTCCCATACACCTAAGCAGTCTTACATAAAGTGCACTTTAAGAGTTGTAGTATCGTATTAAGAGCTAAGAAGTTACCAGTCTCTGTGGGAACTTAAATCAAGAAGAGAAACTAGTGGAGCTGGAAGTTCCTTCCGTGTATGGGGGATAACAATATAAACTGATGACGCTATAAAGTATAGGGATCTATGCAGTGAGGAACATGAACTATAGCGTAGTTATTGGAAAATGAGCATATATATCTTTTAAATTAAACTATCTCCAAAATCTCACTCCACGTGGGGATAATATGCAGCTCAAAGGTCTTCAGCAAGTTTGGAACAAGAACGCAGTGAGGAAAGATATATATGAGGGTTATATGCAAGCTTACACAATTAAGAACTTTTGAGAATGCAAGGAACAATAAATGTGAGCATCTATGCAAAACATACAAATTATGGTTCTCAGTGCAGATGCATGATAAAGTCTCTTCAATGATCGCCCATTAGGAGTGAGGCAAATGACCTAATAGTCACAGGTGTGTGTTGTCATGATCTGTAGGGACTTCACCATACAGCTCTGCAGCAAGGGACATACAAAATTATTGCAAAGTACATAGCCGGGGGAGAGTTCTCTAGGCAATTTCAAACTTTGGAAAGATAGGATTCAGGCTGTTACAGGAGTTTAAGATCTTGTTCAATGTGCGGAATATCTGTAGAATAAGGGGGAAATATGTAATATAAGCTTATCTCATGCATCCCGAAAAAAGAGCTGGGCTGCTGGAAAATGTCACATAAGCTATGCTTTAGCCAATACCGGCTACCGGTATAACTCTGTTTCTATCTGTAAGCCATGTGCTCCGGTGCAGATAGATGATGCTCACTCGCTGTTGTGTCTGAGGATCCGGGAGGACTTTAGTAGGTGACATATTGAGAAAGTTGAGAGCTCTGTTCAGGGGGTGTACATTAAAGGCAACATCAATGTCGCAACTCTGAAGACCAATGTGAGAGGACCAATCTTTGTGTTCTAACCGGCAATGGCAAGTAGGCTGTTTGGCAATGTGTAGGGGATACTTTAATGTGGATACTTCATGCTCACCGCTGGGCTGTAATGCATGCCAGGAATAGAGTTCCGTTCTGCCGTCTAAGCGCCAGTCTCCACAGTTGTCGTTGGGGCTCCGCTCATTGATGTGAAGATGTGTGACTAACGCAGATCCGGGTTCAGTAGGGCCATCTTCAGGAGAGCGAAGTACAGTTATGTCTGCTCCAACTCCCGCTCCATCCGGCCGCTCTGGAGCAGGAGCCGGGTGAGTGGCAGTGAAGGTGAGAGTAGCAGCAGATCGCATGGGTAATGCGGGAAGGTTGTGGCTGGTCATATCAGCTGTCAAGACCTGTTGACGATGAACCCGAAGGGGTATGATGTTAGATTTCCCCTCTAGAAGGCCAGAAGATTGCTCCTGTCTGAGCGATAAGCTTTGAGAGAGGATATGGAACTGGATGTCCATGCGGTGCCCCAACGCCGCCAGAGCATCTATAAGTATAGCGTCCATCTTCTTAGGTTGACGTGGGGTCAGATCTGGAATCTCTATAAGGGCTGTAGAGAGGAGAGAATAAGGTAAATGCCTTTAGATCCAAGATGTAGGGGCTTCGATGCGTAGACAGTTGGCTCTTCTCTACCGTGGGCCTCGTTATGTTTTTGTCCTTCTTGCCTCTGCTATTGAGCTCGCGGTTTTCTGCTAAGTACTCCAAAACATGCACTAAAAAGTTTGCAAATAAGTCTTATCTGCACTTCATCTTGTGGGGTGGTATTTTGGGGCTATTTAGTGGCTTTTAGTTAGTTATTAGAGCAGGAGCTCCTGGATTCTGCGTCTGCTCAGCTCGGTGGTTGACTCCGCCCCCCCACTTTTTATTTTTTAAAGGCACAGTACACGTTTTTCTGCAAACTGTTTAAAGCATTTATTAAAGTGTTTAAACGACTTTTGTTGGTTTTTACTGGTCTGTTCAGCATGTCTGACATTGAGGAATCTCAGTGTTCTATGTGTTTAGATGCCATTGTGGAACCCCCTCTTACATTGTGTACCTCTTGTACTGAAAGGGCCTTGCATTGTAAAGAGTATATTCTAAGTAAAAATAGTGTGGCTAAGGATGATTCTCAGTTTGAAGAAAATCAGGATATGCCATCCAATTCTCCCCAAGTGTCACAACCTTTAACGCCCACACAAGCGACGGCCAAGTACCTCTAGTGCATCTAATTCCTTTACTCTGTAGGAGATGGCTGCAGTTATGTCAACTACCCTTACAGAGGTATTATCTAAATCACCAGTGTTACAGGGTAAACGCAGTAGGTGAGGTGTTAATGTGAATACTGAATCCTCTGATGCTTTATTAGCTATTTCCGATGTACCCTCACAGTGTTCTGAGTTGGGGGTCAGGGAATTGCTGTCTGAGGGAGAAATTTCAGACTCAGGGAATGCGTTACCTCAGACAGATTCGGACACTATGTCCTTTAAATTTAAGCTCGAACACCTCCGTTTGTTGCTTCGGGAGGTTTTAGCGACTCTGGATGATTGTGACAAATATCTAGAAGTGCCTGCTTACACTGATGTTTTTCCGGTTCCTAAAAGAATTTCGGAAATTATAAAGGAGGAATGGGATAGACCAGGTATACCGTTTTCTCCCCCTCCTACTTTTAAGAAAATGTTTCCCATATCAGACACCATTCGGGACTCGTGGCAAACGGTCCCTAAGGTGGAGGGAGCTATATCTACCCTGGCTAAGCGTACAACTATACCCATTGAGGACAGTTGTGCTTTCAAGGACCCTATGGATAAAAAATTGGAGGGTCTCCTAAAGAAATTGTTTATTAATCAGGGTTTTCTTTTACAACCTACTGCTTGCATTGTTCCAGTAACTACTGCAGCAGCTTTTTGGTTTGCAGCTCTGGAAATGAAGGTTGCAGCTCTTGTCCATGAAGGTTGAGACTCTGTTAGATGACATTTTGGATAGAATTAAGGCTCTCAAGTTAGCTAATTCTTTTATTACTGATGCTGCTTTTCAAATCGCTAAATTAGCGGAGAAAAATGCAGGATTTGCTATACTAGCGCGTAGAGCGTTGTGGCTCAAATCTTGGTCTGCTGATGTGTCATCAAAAACTAAGCTTTTAGCTATTCCCTTTAAAGGTAAGACCCTCTTCGGGCCAGAATTGAAGGAAACAATTTCTGACATTACAGGAGGTTAAAGGCCATGCCCTACCTCAGGATAAGTCTAAGATGAGGGGTAAACAGAATATTTTTCGTTCCTTTCGGAATTTTAAGGGAGGACCTGCTTCCTCTTCCTCCTCAAAGCAGGAAGGGAATTTTACCCAATCTAAGTTAGTCTGGAGACCCAACCAGGCTTGGAATAAAGGTAAACAATCCAAGAAGCCCGCTGCTGCTACAAAGACAGCATGAAGGGGGCCCCCCCGCCCCCGATCCGGGACCGGATCTAGTAGGGGGCAGACTTTCTTTCTTTGCCCAGGCTTGGGCAAGAGATGTTCAGGACCCCTGGGCACTAGAAATAGTGACCCACGGTTATCAATTGGATTTCAAGGATTTTCTCCCAAGAGGGAGGTTTCATCTTTCAAGATTATCTGTAGACCTGATAAATAAAGAGGCGTTCTTACGCTGTGTAAAAGACTTTACCATGGGAGTAATTTGTCCAGTTCTAAAATCGGAACAAGGACAGGGGTTTTACTCAAATCTATTTGTGGTTCCCAAAAAGAGGGAACTTTCAGACCCATCTTAGATCTCAAGTGTCTAAACAAGTTTCTCTGAATCCCATCCTTTAAGATGGAGACTATACAAACAATTTTACCAATGATCCAGGAGGGTCAATATATGACTACCATGGGCTTGAAGGATGCTTACCATCATATTCCTATCCACAAGGATCATCATCGGTTTCTAAGGTTTGCCTTCCTGGACAAACATTATCAGTTCGTGGCTCTTCCCTTCGGGTTGGCCACAGCACCCAGAATCTTCACAAAGGTTCTAGGGTCTCTTTTGGCGGTTCTCAGACCGCGAGGCATAGCAGTGGCGCCTTATCTGGACGATATTCTGATTCAGGCGTCAACATATCATCTGACAAAATCTCACACGGACACAGTGTTGTCTTTCCTGAGAACTCACGGTTTGAAAGTGAACATAGAGAAGAGTTCACTTGTTCCACAGACAAGGGTTCCTTTCTTGGGAACTCTGATAAACTCGGTAGCCATGAAAATATTTCTGACAGAGGTCAGAAAATCAAAGATTCTAAATACAGGTGGCCCTCGTTTTACAACGGTTCAATTTACACCGTTTCAGAATAACAACCTTTTTTTCCAGTCATGTGACTGCTATTGAAAAGCATTGAGAAGCAGTGCATTTATTAAAATAGCCAGTAGGTGGAGCTGTCCCCTTGTGTTGCAGCGAAGCCAAGCAAGCTGAAATTAATCAGTTTAACCAGACCTGAGCTATCGAGCAGATTTCAAAGGAACAAGATCTTCCTGTCTATAAATCAGTCCAGATTGGAATGCATAGAAAGAACCGTTTGCAGAAAAATGCAAGTGAAATCTGTGTTGTGGGATTATTTTATTAGGTTTATAATGCTGTTTAGCGAATGTTTTGGTTCATTTAGTTTAATTATATATTCTGTGGTGTGTGATTATTTTATTAGGTTTATAATGCTGTTTAGCATTTAAAGTCTTCATTTCAAAGCTTTAAAAAGAATGTATTAGGTGTTACTTATGTCAATTTTGAGAGGGGAATGGAACCTATCTCCCTCACTTCCCATTGACTTACATTATAAACTGGGTTTCAATTTACAACGGTTTCGATTTACAACCATTCCTACTGGAACCTAACCCCGGCGTAAACTGAGGGCTACCTGTACTTGCCGAGCACTTCAGTCCATTCCTCGGCCATCAGTGGCTCAGTGTATGGAGGTAATTGGATTAATGGTAGCGGCAATGGACATCATTCCGTTTGCTCGCTTTCATCTCAGACCGCTGCAGCTGTGCATACTCGGACAGTGGAATGGGGATTATGCGGATTTATCTCCTCGGATAAATCTAGACCAAGAAACCAGAGACTCTTCTTTGGTGGTTGTCGCTGGATCATCTGTCCCAGGGGACTTGTTTCCGCAGACCCTCGTGGGTGATAGTGACAACAGACGCCAGCATTCTGGGCTGGGGTGCAGTCTGGAATTCCCTGAAGGCTCAGGGTGTTTGGACTCAAGTGGAGTCTTTACTTCCAATCAATATTCTGGAACTGAGAGCAATATTCAATGCTCTTCAGGCATGGCCTCAGTTGGCTTCGCCAAATTCATCAGATTCCAGTCGGACAACATCACGACTGTGGCCTATATCAATCATCAGGGGGGAACAAGGAGTCCCTTAGCGATGAGAGAGGTATCAAAGATAATCCGTTTGGCGGAAGCCCACTCTTGTCATCTGTCAGCAATCTACATCCCAGGAGTAGAGAACTGGGAAGCGGATTTTCTAAGTCAACAGACCTTTCATCCGGGGGAGTGGGAACTCCACCCTGAGGTATTTGCCTCATTGATTCTCCGTTGGGGCAGACCAGAGTTGGATCTGATGGCATCTCGACAGAATGCCAAGCTTCCAAGATACGGATCTCGGTCGAGGGATCCTTAGTCCGAACTGATAGATGCCTTGGCAGTGCCTTGGTTATTCAGCCTAGCTTATGTGTTTCCACTGTTTCCTCTCCTTCCACGCGTGATTGCTCGAATCAAACAGGAGAGAGCTTTAGTGATCCTGATAGCGCCTGCGTGGCCATGCGGATCTAGTGGACATGTCCTCTCTGCCACCGTGGAATCCTCCTTTGAGACAGGACCTTCTCATTCAAGGTCCTTTCCAACAACCAAATCTAATTTCTCTTCAGCTGACTGCGTGGAGATTGAACGCTTGATTTTATCGAAACGAGGATTCTCTGATTCGGTTATCAGTACTTTGATACAGGCTAGAAAGCCTGTCACTAGAAAAATCTATCATAAGATATGGCGTAAATATCTTTCTTTATTGGTGTGAATCCAAGGGTTACTCATGGAGTAAAGTTAGGATTCCTAGAATTCTTTCTTTTCTCCAGGAAGGATTGGAGAAAGGGTTATCAGCAAGTTCCGTAAAGGGACAAATTTCTGCGTTGTCAATTTTGTTTCACAAACGTTTGGCAGATTTGCCAGATGTTCAGTCTTTTTGTCAGGCTCTATCTTGAATTAAGCCTGTTTTTAGACCAATTACTTCTCCCTGGAGTTTAAATCTAGTTCTTAGAGTTCTTCAAGGGGTTCCATTTGAACCTATGCATTCCATAGATAATAAATTATTATCTTGGAAAGTTCTGTTTTTGTTTGCTATTTCTTCTGCTCGAAGAGTTTCTGAGATTTCAGCGTTACAGTGTGATTCGCCTTATCTCATATTTCATTCTGATAAGGTGGTTTTACGTACTAAACCTGGGTTTCTTCCCAAGGTTGTTTCCAATAAGTATATTAGTCAGGAAATTGTTGTTCCTTCCTTGTGTCCTAATCCTCCTAAGAAGGAGCGTCTGTTACATAATCTGGACGTGGTCCGTACTTTAAAGTTTTACTTGCAGGCAACTAAGGATTTCCGTCAATCATCTTCATTATTCATTGTTTATTCTGGAAAGCGTAGGGGTCAGAAAGCTACGGCTACCTCTTTCTTTTTGGCTGAGAAGTATCATCTGCCTGGCATATGAGACTGCTGGACAGCAGCCTCCTAAAAGAATTACGGCTCATTCTACTAGGGCTGTGGCTTCCACATGGGCTTTTAAAAACGATGCATCTGTTGAATAGATTTGTGAGGCTGCGACTTGGTCGTCCCTTCATACTTTTTCCAAATTTTCCAAATTTGATACTTTTGCTTCTTCTGAGGCTGTTTTTGGGAGAAAACTTCTTCAAGCAGTGGTGCCTTCCGTTTAGGTCTTTGTCTTTTCCCTCCCTTTCATCCGTGTCCTGTTGCTTTGGTATTGTATCCCACAAGTAAGGATGAAATCCGTGCATTCGTCGTATCTTGTAGAAGAAAAGGAAATTTATGCTTACTTGATAAATTGATTTCTTCTACGATACGACGAGTCCACGGCCCTCCCTGTCAATTTAAGACAGATTATATTTTTTATTATTTACAACTTCAGTCACCTCTGCACCTTTTAGCTTTTCCTTTCTCTTCCTATAACTTTCGGTCGAATGACTGGACATGGAGGGGATGGGAGGAGCTATATATACAGCTCTGCTGTGGTGCTCTTTGCCACTTCCTGTTAGCAGGAGGATAATATCCCACAAGTAAGGATGAAATCCGTGGACTCGTCGTATCTTAGAAGAATTCAATTTATCAGGTAAGCATAAATTTCCTTTTCTGCATACTCCACAACTCAAGATGTATATTACATTCATTTTAAATATTCTCTACACAAGTGGTCTGTCTTACTATAATTTCTTACATCTACTTTAAGCTCACTCTTTTTGGCCTTTTTGATAGCATACCCTGATACCAATTTTTTTTAGTCATCTGTTTTAGACGACATCCCAGTGGTGCCTTTTTCTCTATATTTCTAAATGAGGATCTCCACAGTGATCCATATGTACAGTGCTGTTATTTACGGTATATCCCTCTACGATTCTGTACCTTTTTAGCAAGACCCCTTAATCATTCGTTTTCAAGTTCTGCAGTGTGTAACAAGCTGTCAAGAAAGTAGAGAACACCTCTATAGAGACCAGAGACGCTATTAGACCACATTTTATACACGGTGAAGGAGAGATCGGGGCAGGCAGCAGTTTAGTTAAGAGGAGTAACTTTTCTTTTTGTGCTCTGTTTTTACTTGGGTGTTGTCATTTTGTTTTGTTAAGAAAGTCTTACAGGAACAAATGATTTTATTTAGTGTTAAAGGGACAGTCAACTCAAAAATTACTATTACTTATTTAGATTAGTTAACGATTTATACAGCCAACTGTAGCCCCATTTCTATCTAAATAAACGTTGCCAGTAAATACACTTACTAGTTCTCATCTGGCCGCTTTGAATTGGCCGCCTGACCCCTCCTTCTCTGACATCTCCCAAAGCTTCCACTACAGGATCCTGTCGATCCTGCACGTTCCTATGTCTCCTGCATGTGCAATGCGCTGTTTTCGGTCAGTTATATGTTCAGATGGCAGCTGCTAACTTTCTGCTCTCCTTAATAGCTTAAACTCCTTCCCAGTTCAATAACTGCGTGCAGCACGGAAGGAAGAGGTGCAGCTGTCACCCTGAGCTGCTTCTTCCAATGATAAGAGTCACTGCACTTTCAAAATTTAGAGACCAGTGGAAGAATAAACATAATAAGTAGCAAAATGAATGAGGAAAAGCACAGCCTATTTGCACAAACACTTCATCTTACATCTTTCTCCTTCTGACTTTGCGATGCTGCATCCGATTGGCTAGCAATGACAGGAGGCATGCAATATTACAAAGTTGATTGGCTAATAATTCAGAAGGCGGTTCAATGGTGAAACTAGCCAGCGATTAACCATCTGGTTGCTGGAAAACACTTTTTTCTTTCTAATGACACGGTGAGTCCACGGGATCATAAATTACTGTTGGGAATATCACTCCTGGCCAGGAGGAGGAGGCAAAGAGCACCACAGCAAAGCTGTTAAATATCACCTCCCTTCCCACAAACCCCAGTCATTCTCTTTGCCTCTAGTGCAAGGAGGAGGTGAAGTAATTAGGTGTCTAATTATGATTTTTATCTAGATTTTTTTTATTTTGAAGCCAGGGCAGGATTCCTCTGATCTTCCATCACAATTTGGGTATAGCTGTACTCCACATTAGTCTCTTCAGTAGGGCTGTGGTAGCTTTAAAACAGTTAGGAAAACGCAGCAAAGCCCACTTTACAAGTTCCTAACAGATTGCTGCCCTCTGTCAGAATACCAGAGTAGGCTTACTCTGTTCATTCCTTTTTTCCATAGGTCTCTGTGAGGAGTGGCATCCTCCCATGCCTTGTGAGTCGTCGTCCCGCTGGAATGCTAGAATGTAGGTAAGTGCCTTTTCGTCTTCTGGGCTGGAAGACTGACACTAAAAAGTGTTGAAAGTAGCTCCCTCTCTGCAACTTATATGGGACACATATATCCTTCAGAAGGATATCTGAGGCAGTATGCAGGCACTTTATAGTGACAGGAGACTAGGGGTTAATATAGAATCCCCTGTATTTATTTTTGGGCTTATATGTATCATGTTAGAGGCTCCTATGTGGTTAATGACCCCTCTAACTAATTTTTATTTCATTCCTCTTAAGCTTGTGTAGCCTTTTAATCTCAGTAGCGCAGTAATTAGCGTACCTAGTGCACTTCAATCTTATTAGAGAGGACGCCAATTTGGTGTGTATATAAATATATATATATATATACTCTTATTTAGTATACAATATTGATCTGTCCTGTGTTTGAGTATTCTGTTTGGAAACATTTTTATAAAGAGATTATGGGCAACGTTTTGTTATGATTAAAACCATTAGGAGCATAATTTATTATTTAATAGCTCCCTTTCCCTCATACTATACTATTTTTCTCATATTTAGTATACAATATTCATCTGTTCTACTTTAAGTGACAGTTGCATTTAATCTCAGTTAAATCTCTCTGTGGTTGTAGACACTAATATAATGTTATGTGTCTCGCCCGGATCTTTTGAGATCGAGAGAGCGCGTTACTTCTGAGCCTATGTCTCTCAGGATGATACTGTCTGAGCAATGACCTTTTCTCCTTCGTTCCAAGCCTCTATGGCGTCACCTGCAGTGCCCTGCGGTTCCTCATTATCTCCTGGAGGAGTTATTTGCATGCAGAATTTGCTATTCAGGTATCTGTTGGATACTTTTGGCATTATCTGTTTTTCCTATTCTTAGGGAAAATCGCTGGAGGAACATTAGAGATTCAGTTAGTAAGGTTTCTGTATCGTCTGCTACTGCTCCCCTTCCTCATAGGACTCCTGAGGAGGATCCACCAGTAGGATCTGAGGGTTTAATCTCAGATTCGGTTAGTATAATTCCTTCATTTGTTGCTGAAGTAGTAACCTTCAGATTTAAGCTTTAACACATTCATGTACGGTTAAAGGAGGTTTTGGCTATTTGGAGCAACTGTCGTCATTCCTAAAGAATCAGGAAAAAAATTTGTAGTTCTTGGATTTTTTGTGGAAGGAGTCTGGTCTGGTGAGGGATTCATCAGTAGCTAGGTAAAAGGGCTCATTCTCGGCCGGTATAATTCCTACTGCTGCTTAAGTTATCTATTTCAGATGTATGCTTGCACCTCGTGTACTCTAAAGGAGGGGTTAGTTACTTGGTTGATATTGATGTCCTGTTGTCAACCATTAGAAGTTTTGTAATCTTTATCTTTCTCTGTTCTACCATGACTCAGAACTTCGATCCCTAGGGAGGGTAGTTGCTCCTTCTAAATCCTTGGATAGAAGCTGGAGGGTTAACTGTTCAATTAGAGCAATGCTTTGTCTTATAGACTTGTTGAACTAGCCGCTGGGCATCATGGCTTACACCTGGTCAGCTGAGAAACCTACCTGGGGCTTAATGGTACAGTTTAGGCTTTTTAGTCCTGCAGTTGCAGGTTCAATATTTTATGTTCCTCCTAATCAACGCTTCTGATTTTTCCTTTTGAGGATGGGACCTTGTTTGGTCTTGGTCTGGCAGAGTTTTCCTATGAGTTAAGGGTGGAAAAAGATTTTTCTATCATATGCCTAGAGAGTAAGACTAAATGAATCAGTCTTGTCTTTTAAAGTACAATTTAAGATTCCTCCCAGGCTGTCTAGAATGTCTGTAATCCAGACTTTTAGAGAGCCTTTCCTTGAACTGGGTTCAGGACCTTGCTCTCTGGGAGTGATAGCTCTAATTCCAGTCTGGGAACGGAATCTAGGTATTTACCTTTCTCAGGTTTTGACCTCAGAGTATCCATTCTCCTTTTGGTTTGAGTGAGTTTGTTTATATCGAACATAGACCTGAGGGATGTGTATTTTTGCTCCCATTATTTGGGATCTTCTCAGGTGTCTGAGGCTTGTCTTCCTAGAAAAACTTTTAGGTCTTGGAGTAGTGCAAGGTGTTTTTCTGGACAATTTACGATTTAGTCATCCTCTTTTGAGCTGACTCCCTTTCATGAAGATCTCGTACAATTTTCTTTCTCATGGATGGGAAATAAATCTGGATAAGAGCCCCCTTGTTCAATTTACAAGGGTGATTTAGGGAGTCCTTATAGTTTCTCTGTTTAGGAGAAGATTTCTATCAGAGGCTATATTTTCAAGATCTATTCTTTTTTTCTCTCTCGGCAGTTTACTGGCCGGCTAATTGCGAGCTCTTTTTGTCTGGTTAATAACTTAACCATTCTTGCAACCAATAGGTTGGGAGTTTGGATCTGGCTGCAGTTTATTTTTCTTCATCTTTCGTTGATTTAATATGGAGGAATTGGTCTGTTGTATTGGACTTCAATCCCTTTGCCATTTTCCAGCATCGGATCTGTCTCAGAGATAGATCTAGATCAATCGTCAAGAGATTCTCTCCCGTAGTAATTACTCGGGAGTATCTGTCTCAGGACAAATGCTTTTAGAGAAATTCCTGGGCAATGTGTGCACGGATGCCACCCTGCTGAGCTTGAAATCCGTTTGAGTCTTGTCTTTAGGCACAGGGATTATGGATCGGAAGTGTCTGCTCTCCTCTTTATTATCTTGGAGTTGAGAGCGATTTACAGTGCTCTGATGGCTTGGTCTCAGTTGTCCTTAGCTGGGTTCCAGTTTGACAATATCCCCTCAATGATTTACATCAACCACCAGGGAGGCACTGGGAGTATCTTAGCCTGGTTGGAGGTGTCTGGATTGTTTAGTGGGCTTTTAATTATTTCTATCAGCCATCCGCTTTCCAGGAGTGGACAATTGGAAGCAGATTTTCTGAGGGGACAGACTTTCCATCCTGGGGAGTGGGAGCTCTACCCGGAAGTGTTTTCCAGGTTAATAAACAAATGGGGGTTACCAGAATTGGATCTCATGGCATCTCGTCAGAATGCCAAACTCCCAAGATACGGCTCAAGGTTGAGGGATCCTCAAGCTGGTCTGATGGACGCCCTGGCAGTTCCTTGAAACTTCAGGTTGGCTTATCTTTTTCCTCCGTTTGCTCTCCTTCCACAAGTCATTGCTCGGATCAAGCAGGAGAGAGCATCTGTGATTCTTATAGCTCCTCTCTGCATCGGACGTCGATGGCCGTGATCGTTGGTGGGTGAGAGCCGAGGCAGGTGGGCGGCTATCAATGTTAGGAAGGAGTAAGAAGGGGGCGAGATCTCTGGGGGGGGGGGGGGGGGGGAGCGGGTGGGAACACTACACTATGAGACCTTTTTCCAACATAGTGGGAGGGAGGAGGGAGGGAATTTTGATCTAAGGGATCTCAGAAGGGTTAAGTGGTTGGTTTTTGAGGGGAAGAAGCTACACTATAGAAAAATATGAAAAATAACTTTTTATTGTAAGCAGGGTACTGGCAGACATATGCCAGTACCTAAGATGGCGCACAATAAGTTAGAGGGGGTGGGTTAGAGAGCTTTTTGGAGGGGGGGTATCAGGGAGGTTGGGGGCTAAGCGGGGATCCTACACAGCAGAATGTGTTTTTTTTGTGTGTGTGTTTTTTTTTTTTTTTTTTTTTTTAAACACAAAAAAAATAATTTCGTACTGGCAGACTTTCTGCCAGTATTTAAGATGGCAGGGAGAATTGCGGAGTGAGGGAGGGAAGAGAGGTGTTTGGGGGGGGGATCAGGGGATGGGATAGCTCAGGTGGGAGGCTGATCTCTACACTAAAGCTAAAATTAACCCTGCAAGCTCCTTTCAAGCTACCTAATTAACCCCTTGACTGCTGGGCATAATACACGTGTGGTGTGCAGCGGCATTTAGCAGCCTTCTAATTACCAAAAAGCAACGCCGAAGCCATATGTCTGCTATTTCTGAACAAAGGGGATACCAGAGAAGCATTTACAACCATTTTTGCCACAATTGCACAAGCTGTTTGTAAATAATTTCAGTGAGAAACCTAAAATTTGTGAAAAAGTTAACTTTTTTTTTTATTTGATCGCATTTAGCGGTGAAATGGTGGCATGAAATATACCAAAATGGGCCTAGATCAATACTTTGGGATGTCTTCTAAAAATAAATATATACATGTCAAGGGATATTTAGGGATTCCTGAAAGATATCAGTGTTCCAATGAAATTTTTTCATAGGTTCTCCGTTATCGGTCGAGATTCATCTCCTACCTCCCTTTTTCAGATAGACAATATACTCTCATATTCCATTACCTCTACTGATAAGTGTTTCAGTACTGGTTTGGCTATCTGCTATATGTGGATGGGTGTCTTTCGGCAAATATGTTTTCATTACTTAAGACACTCTCAGCTATGGTTTGGCACTTTATGTGTTAATACAAAGCGCTAAATAAATGTATTGTACTTATTTTTGCCATGAGTCAGGTTTATGTATATTTCCTTCTGCAGACTATCAGTTTCAAAATTGGGAAAATATATTTAGGAAGTTATTTTTTCTTACCTGGGGTATAGTCTTTTCTTTAAATTGACTGCTTTTTCATTAATTTTCGAGAGCGAAATTAGGCTCGCAAGGTCGCAAAATGCTGATATTTATTGCGTCATTCTTTGCGTGAGACTTTTTTGGCGCGAAGGTATGTTAGGTGACGCAAATTTGTAATTTCCGGCGTCTTAGTTGACGCCAGGTTTCCTTGCACAAGGTTGCGTCTGCCATGACACGAGTTGAGTCATTTCCGGATGTTGTTAGCGCCAAAAAAAATCATTTTGCGTGGTGTGTCGTACTTAGGCGCCAAATAAATTATTTATTTAAACCCCACTTCCTATATGCTCCTTGCTTTTTTCTATGCTCAGAGGGATATGCTGTTTGCATTTTTTTCCCATTCCTGAAACTGCCATGTAAGGAAATTGATCATTTTGCTTTATTTGTTGTTTTTTTCTCTTACATTTGCAAGATGTCTCAATCTAATCCTGTCTCAGAAACCACTGTTGGATTCCTGCTGCCTGATAACAGTTCTACAAAAGATAAGTGTATCTGTTGTAAGTTAGAAGAGATTATCTCCAGCTGTGGTATGTAATAGTTGTCATAAGCTTTTACATGCAGAGAATGTATCCATCAGTACTAGTACAATGCCTGTTGTCCCTTCAACATCTAATGTACATGATATCCCTGTGAATATGAAAGATTTTATTGCTGATGCGATTCAGAAGGCTTTGTCTGCTATTCTGCCTTCTAATAAACGTTAAAGGTCTTTTAAAACTTCTCATAGAGTTGATGAAATTTTAAATGTTCTATCTGATTCAGAAGATCCTACCTCAGATATTGACACTGACAAATCTTTTTATCTCTTTAAGATGGAGTATATTCGTTCCTTGTTAAGAGGTGTTGATTACTTTGGATATTGAGGAAACTAGTCCTCTTGGTACTAAAACTAGTAAACGTTTAAATTCTGTTTATAAACCTCCTGTGGTTGCTCAAGAGGTTTCTTCTGTTAAGTGTGATCAGTCCACGGGTCATCATTACTTGTGGGATATTATCTGCTCCCCTACAGGAAGTGCAAGAGGATTCACCCAGCAGAGTTGCTATATAGCTCCTCCCCTCTACGTCACCTCCAGTCATTCTCTTGCACCCAGCAACTAGATAGGTCGTGTGAGAGGACTATGGTGATTATACTTAGTTTTATATCTTCAATCAAAAGTTTGTTATTTTAAAATAACACCGGAGTGTGTTATTACCTCTCTGGCAGAGTTTGAGGAAGAATCTACCAGAGTTTTGCTATGATTTTAGCCGGAGTAGTTAAGATCATATTGCTGTTCTCGGCCATCTGAGGAGTGAGGTAAACTTCAGATCAGGGGACAGCGGGCAGATGAATCTGCATAGAGGTATGTAGCAGTTTTTATTTTCTGACAATGGAATTGATGAGAAAATCCTGCCATACCGATATAATGTCATGTATGTATACTTTACACTTCAGTATTCTGGGAATGGTACTTCACTAGAATTACACTGTAAGAAAGACATAAAGCTGTTTAATAACTAGAGATTATGTTTAACGTTTTTGCTGGAATGTAAAATCGTTTTCATTTACTGAGGTACTGAGTGAATAAATGTTTGGGCACTATTTTTCCACTTGGCAGTTGCTTAAATCTGTTTTTTTCTGTCAGTTTCTGTTCTCCCTCACTGCTGTGTGTGTGGGGGAGGGGCACTTTTACTATGCATCAAATATTTCAGTCAGCATTGACTGAGATAAAAACGTTTATTCTGTAATTTGTTTCCTGCTTTCAGAAATTGTTATCTTTGCTAATGGGATTAAACCTTTGCTAAAGTTGTGTTGTTTAATTGCTGAGGGGAACAATCCTTTGCTAAAACTGTATATTCTGACAAAGATTGATGCTATAACTTAATTATTTTAACTGTTATAATTTTTTTCTGTGCTTCTTAAAGGCACAGTTCGTTTTCATATTATTTGTAAATTACTTTGAAAAGTATTTTCAAGTTGCTGTTTATTTGCTAGTGTGTTAAACATGTCTGATTCAGAGGAATATCTCTGTGCTATATGTGTTAATGCCAAAGTGGAGCCCAATAGAAATTTATGTACTAAATGTATTGATGCTATTTTAAAAAACAGTCAATCTGTACAAATTGAACATATTTCACCAAACAACGAGGGGAGAGTTATGCCGATTAACTCGCCTCACGTGTCAGTACCTGCATCTCCCGCTCAGGAGGTGCGTGATATTGTAGCGCCGAGTACATCTGGGCGGCCATTACAAATCACATTACAAGATATGGCTACTGTTATGACTGAAGTTTTGGCTAAACTACCAGAACTAAGAGGTAAACGTGATCACTCTGGGGTGAGAACAGAGTGCGCTGATAATGCAAGGGCCATGTCTGATACTGCGTCACAGTTTGCAGAACGTGAAGACGGAGAGCTTCATTCTGTGGGTGACGGTTCTGATCCAAATAAACTGGACTCAGACATTTCAAATTTTAAATTTAAGCTTGAGAACCTCCGTGTGTTACTAGGGGAGGTATTAGCGGCTCTGAATGATTGTAACACAGTTGCAATCCCAGAGAAAATGTGTAGGTTGGATAAATATTTTGCGGTACTGACGTTTTTCCTATACCTAAGAGACTTACTGACATTGTTACTAAGGAGTGGGATAGACCCGGTGTGCCTTTCTCACCCCCTCCTATATTCAGAAAGATGTTTCCAATAGACGCCGCCACACGGGACTTATGGCAAATGGTCCCTAAGGTGGAGGGAGCAGTTTCTACTTTAGCTAAGCGTACCACTATCCCAGTGGAGGATAGCTGTGCCTTTTCAGATCCAATGGATAAAAAATTAGAGGGTTACCTTAAGAAAATGTTTGTTCAACAAGGGTTTATATTGCAACCTCTTGCATGTATTGCGCCTGTCACGGCTGCAGCAGCATTTTGGTTTGATTCTCTGGAAGAGACACTTCAATCATCCACACTAGATGACATCACACACAAACTTAAATTCCTTAAGTTAGCTAATTCATTTATTTCAGATGCCGTAGTACATTTAACTAAACTTGCGGCTAAAAATTCAGGATTCACCATTCAGGCACGCAGAGCTCTGTGGCTGAAATCCTGGTCAGCTGATGTTACGTCTAAATCTAAATTGCTTAATATTCCTTTCAAAGGGCAGACCTTATTCGGGCCCGGCTTGAAAGAGATTATTGCTGACATTACAGGAGGTAAAGGTCATGCCCTGCCTCAGGACAAGGCCAAAGCCAAGGCTAGACAGTCCAATTTTCGTTCCTTTCGTAATTTCAAAGCAGGAGCAGCATCAACTTCCTCTGCACCAAAACAGGAAGGAGCTGTTGCTCGCTACAGACAAGGCTGGAAACCTAACCAGTCCTGGAACAGGGGCAAACAGGCCAGAAAACCTGCTGCTGCCCCTAAGACAGCATGAATTGAGGGCCCCCGATCCGGGACCGGATCTAGTGGGGGGCAGACTTTCCCTCTTCGCCCAGGCTTGGGCAAGAGATGTTCAGGATCCCTGGGCGTTAGAGATCATATCTCAGGGATACCTTCTGGACTTCAAATCCTCTCCCCCAAGAGGGAGATTTCATCTGTCAAGGTTGTCAACAAACCTAACAAAGAAGGAAGCGTTTCTACGCTGCGTACAAGATCTTTTATTAATGGGAGTGATCCATCCAGTTCCGCGGTTGGAACTAGGACAAGGGTTTTACTCAAATCTGTTTGTAGTTCCCAAAAAAGAGGGAACCTTCAGGCCAATCTTGGATTTAAAGATCCTAAACAAATTCCTAAGAGTTCCATCGTTAAAGATGGAAACTATTCGAACATTTTTGCCCATGATCCAAGAGGGTCAGTACATGACCACAGTGGATTTAAAGGATGCTTACCTTCACATACCGATTCACAAAAGCCATTACCGGTATCTAAGGTTTGCCTTTTTAGACAGGCATTACAAGTTTGTAGCTCTTCCATTCGGACTGGCTACGGCTCCAAGAATCTTCACAAAGGTTCTGGGCACTCTTCTGGCGGTACTAAGACCGCGAGGAATTTCAGTAGCTCCGTACTTAGACGACATACTGATACAAGCTTCAAGCCTTCAAACTGCCAAATCTCATACAGAGATAGTACTGGCATTTCTAAGGTCGCATGGATGGAAAGTGAACGAAAAGAAAAGTTCTCTCTTTCCACTCACAAGAGTTCCCTTCCTGGGGACTCTGAAAGATTCTGTAGAAAACAGAATTTATGTTTACCTGATAAATTTCTTTCTCCAACGGTGTGTCCGGTCCACGGCGTCATCCTTACTTGTGGGATATTCTCTTCCCCAACAGGAAATGGCAAAGAGCCCAGCAAAGCTGGTCACATGATCCCTCCTAGGCTCCGCCTACCCCAGTCATTCGACCGACGTTAAGGAGGAATAATAGCATAGGAGAAACCATATGGTACCGTGGTGACTGTAGTTAAAGAAAATAAATTATCAGACCTGATTAAAAAACCAGGGCGGGCCGTGGACCGGACACACCGTTGGATAAAGAAATTTATCAGGTAAACATAAATTCTGTTTTCTCCAACATAGGTGTGTCCGGTCCACGGCGTCATCCTTACTTGTGGGAACCAATACCAAAGCTTTAGGACACGGATGAAGGGAGGGAGCAAATCAGGTCACCTAAATGGAAGGCACCACGGCTTGCAAAACCTTTCTCCCAAAAATAGCCTCAGAAGAAGCAAAAGTATCAAACTTGTAAAATTTGGTAAAAGTGTGCAGTGAAGACCAAGTCGCTGCCCTACATATCTGATCAACAGAAGCCTCGTTCTTGAAGGCCCATGTGGAAGCCACAGCCCTAGTGGAATGAGCTGTGATTCTTTCGGGAGGCTGCCGTCCGGCAGTCTCGTAAGCCAATCTGATGATGCTTTTAATCCAAAAAGAGAGAGAGGTAGAAGTTGCTTTTTGACCTCTCCTTTTACCTGAATAAACAACAAACAAGGAAGATGTTTGTCTAAAATCCTTTGTAGCATCTAAATAGAATTTTAGAGCGCGAACAACATCCAAATTGTGCAACAAGCGTTCCTTCTTTGAAACTGGTTTCGGACACAGAGAAGGTACGATAATCTCCTGGTTAATGTTTTTGTTAGAAACAACTTTTGGAAGAAAACCAGGTTTAGTACGTAAAACCACCTTATCTGCATGGAACACCAGATAAGGAGGAGAACACTGCAGAGCAGACAATTCTGAAACTCTTCTAGCAGAAGAAATTGCAACTAAAAACAAAACTTTCCAAGATAATAACTTAATATCAACGGAATGTAAGGGTTCAAACGGAACCCCCTGAAGAACTGAAAGAACTAAATTGAGACTCCAAGGAGGAGTCAAAGGTTTGTAAACAGGCTTGATTCTAACCAGAGCCTGAACAAAGGCTTGAACATCTGGCACAGCTGCCAGTTTTTTGTGAAGTAACACCGACAAGGCAGAAATCTGTCCCTTCAGGGAACTTGCCGATAATCCTTTTTCCAATCCTTCTTGAAGGAAGGATAGAATCCTAGGAATCTTAACCTTGTCCCAAGGGAATCCTTTAGATTCACACCAACAGATATATTTTTTCCAAATTTTGTGGTAAATCTTTCTAGTTACAGGCTTTCTGGCCTGAACAAGAGTATCGATAACAGAATCTGAGAAACCTCGCTTCGATAAAATCAAGCGTTCAATCTCCAAGCAGTCAGCTGGAGTGAAACCAGATTCGGATGTTCGAACGGACCCTGAACAAGAAGGTCTCGTCTCAAAGGTAGCTTCCAAGGTGGAGCCGATGACATATTCACCAGATCTGCATACCAAGTCCTGCGTGGCCACGCAGGAGCTATCAAGATCACCGACGCCCTCTCCTGATTGATCCTGGCTACCAGCCTGGGGATGAGAGGAAACGGCGGGAACACATAAGCTAGTTTGAAGGTCCAAGGTGCTACTAGTGCATCCACTAGAACCGCCTTGGGATCCCTGGATCTGGACCCGTAGCAAGGAACTTTGAAGTTCTGACGAGAGGCCATCAGATCCATGTCTGGAATGCCCCATAGTTGAGTGACTTGGGCAAAGATTTCCGGATGGAGTTCCCACTCCCCCGGATGCAATGTCTGACGACTCAGAAAATCCGCTTCCCAATTTTCCACTCCCGGGATGTGGATAGCAGACAGGTGGCAGGAGTGAGACTCCGCCCATAGAATAATCTTGGTCACTTCTTCCATCGCTAGGGAACTCCTTGTTCCCCCCTGATGGTTGATGTACGCAACAGTCGTCATGTTGTCTGATTGAAACCGAATGAACTTGGTCCTCGCTAGCTGAGGCCAAGCCTTGAGAGCATTGAATATCGCTCTCAGTTCCAGAATATTTATCGGTAGAAGAGATTCTTCCCGAGACCAAAGACCCTGAGCTTTCAGGGATCCCCAGACCGCGCCCCAGCCCATCAGACTGGCGTCGGTCGTGACAATGACCCACTCTGGTCTGTGGAATGTCATCCCTCGTGACAGGTTGTCCAGGGACAGCCACCAACGGAGTGAGTCTCTGGTCCTCTGATTTACTTGTATCTTTGGAGACAAGTCTGTATAGTCCCCATTCCACTGACTGAGCATGCACAGTTGTAATGGTCTTAGATGAATGCGCGCAAAAGGAACTATGTCCATTGCCGCTACCATCAACCCGATCACTTCCATGCACTGAGCTACGGAAGGAAGAGGAACGGAATGAAGTATCCGACAAGAGTCCAGAAGCTTTGTCTTTCTGGCCTCTGTTAGAAAAATCCTCATTTCTGAGGAGTCTATAATTGTTCCCAAGAAGGGAACCCTTGTTGACGGGGATAGAGAACTCTTTTCCACGTTCACTTTCCAGCCGTGAGATCTGAGAAAGGCCAGGACGATGTCCGTGTGAGCCTTTGCTCGAGGGAGGGACGACGCTTGAATCAGAATGTCGTCCAGGTAAGGTACTACTGCAATGCCCCTTGGTCTTAGTACCGCTAGAAGGGACCCTAGTACCTTTGTGAAAATCCTTGGAGCAGTGGCTAATCCGAAAGGAAGCGCCACAAACTGGTAATGTTTGTCCAGGAATGCAAACCTTAGGAACCGATGATGTTCCTTGTGGATAGGAATATGTAGATACGCATCCTTTAAATCCACCGTGGTCATGAATTGACCTTCCTGGATGGAAGGAAGGATAGTTCGAATGGTTTCCATCTTGAACGATGGGACCTTGAGAAATTTGTTTAAGATCTTGAGATCTAAGATTGGTCTGAACGTTCCCTCTTTTTTGGGAACTATGAACAGATTGGAGTAGAACCCCATCCCTTGTTCTCTTAATGGAACAGGATGAATCACTCCCATTTTTAACAGGTCTTCTACACAATGTAAGAACGCCTGTCTTTTTATGTGGTCTGAAGACAACTGAGACCTGTGGAACCTCCCCCTTGGGGGAAGTCCCTTGAATTCCAGAAGATAACCCTGGGAGACTATTTCTAGCGCCCAAGGATCCAGAACATCTCTTGCCCAAGCCTGAGCGAAGAGAGAGAGTCTGCCCCCCACCAGATCCGGTCCCGGATCGGGGGCCAATATTTCATGCTGTCTTGGTAGCAGTGACAGGTTTCTTGGCCTGCTTTCCCTTGTTCCAGCCTTGCATTGGTCTCCAAGCTGGCTTGGCCTGAGAAGTATTACCCTCTTGCTTAGAGGACGTAGCACTTTGGGCTGGTCCGTTTTTACGAAAGGGACGAAAATTAGGTCTATTTTTTGCCTTGAAAGGCCTATCCTGAGGAAGGGCGTGGCCCTTACCCCCAGTGATATCAGAGATAATCTCTTTCAAGTCAGGGCCAAACAGCGTTTTCCCCTTGAAAGGAATGTTTAGTAACTTGTTCTTGGAAGACGCATCAGCCGACCAAGATTTCAACCAAAGCGCTCTGCGCGCCACAATAGCAAACCCAGAATTCTTAGCCGCTAACCTAGCCACTTGCAAAGTGGCGTCTAGAGTGAAAGAATTAGCCAATTTGAGAGCATTGATTCTGTCCATAATCTCCTCATAAGGAGGAGAATCACTATCGAGCACCTTAATCAGTTCATCAAACCAGAAATATGCAGCTGTAGTGACAGGGACAATGCATGAAATGGGTTGTAGAAGGTAACCCTGCTGAACAAACATCTTTTTAAGCAAACCTTCTAATTTTTTATCCATAGGATCTTTGAATAATAAAAAACTACAGTTAAACACTAAAAAACTCTAAGCCATCTCCGTGGAGATGTTGCCTGTACAACGGCAAAGAGAATGACTGGGGTAGGCGGAGCCTAGGAGGGATCATGTGACCAGCTTTGCTGGGCTCTTTGCCATTTCCTGTTGGGGAAGAGAATATCCCACAAGTAAGGATGACGCCGTGGACCGGACACACCTATGTTGGAGAAATGAAGATTTACCTGACAGAGGACAGGTTAACAAAACTTCAAAGTGCATGCCGTGTCCTTCATTCTATTCAACACCCGTCAGTAGCTCAATGCATGGAGGTAATCGGACTAATGGTAGCAGCAATGGACATAGTTCCTTTTGCACGCCTACATCTCAGACCACTGCAACTGTGCATGCTAAGTCAGTGGAATGGGGATTACTCAGATTTGTCCCCCACTCTAAATCTGAATCAAGAGACCAGAAATTCTCTTCTATGGTGGCTTTATCGGCCACATCTGGCCAGGGGAATGCCATTCAGCAGGCCAGACTGGTCAATTGTAACAACAGACGCCAGCCTACTAGGTTGGGGCGCTGTCTGGAATTCTCTGAAGGCTCAGGGACTATGGAATCAGGAGGAGAGTCTTCTTCCAATAAACATTCTGGAATTGAGAGCAGTCCTCAATGCTCTTCTGGCTTGACCCCAGTTAACAACTCGGGGGTTCATCAGGTTCCAGTCGGACAACATCACGACTGTAGCTTATATCAACCATCAGGGAGGGACAAGAAGCTCCCTAGCAATGATGGAAGTATCGAAGATAATTCGCTGGGCAGAGTCTCACTCTTGCCACCTGTCTGCAATCCACATCCCGGGAGTGGAGAACTGGGAGGCGGATTTCTTAAGTCGTCAGACTTTTCATCCGGGGGAGTGGGAACTTCATCCAGAGGTCTTTGCCCAAATACTTCGACGTTGGGGCAAACCAGAGATAGATCTCATGGCGTCTCGACAGAACGCCAAGCTTCCGCGCTACGGATCCAGATCCAGGGATCCGGGAGCGGTCCTAATAGATGCCTTGACAGCACCATGGACCTTCAGGATGGCTTATGTGTTTCCACCTTTCCCGATGCTTCCTCGATTGATTGCCAGAATCAAACAGGAGAAAGCATCAGTGATTCTAATAGCACCTGCATGGCCACGCAGGACTTGGTATACAGATCTGGTGGACATGTCATTCTGTCCACCTTGGTCGTTACCTCTGAAACAGGACCTTCTGATTCAGGGTCCTTTCAAACATCAAAATCTAACTTCTCTGAAGCTGACTGCTTGGAAATTGAACGCTTGATCTTATCAAAGCGTGGTTTTTCTGAGTCAGTTATTGATACCTTAATACAGGCTAGGAAGCCTGTTACCAGAAAGATTTACCATAAAATATGGCGTAAATACCTATATTGGTGCGAATCCAAAGGTTACTCTTGGAGTAAGGTTAGGATTCCTAGGATATTGTCTTTTCTACAAGAAGGTTTAGAAAAGGGGTTATCCGCTAGTTCCTTAAAGGGACAGATCTCAGCTCTGTCCATTCTGTTACACAAGCGTCTGTCAGAAGTTCCAGACGTTCAGGCTTTTTGTCAGGCTTTGGCCAGGATTAAACCTGTGTTTAAAGCTGTGGCTCCACCATGGAGTTTAAACCTTGTTCTTAACGTTTTACAGGGTGTTCCGTTTGAACCCCTTCATTCCATTGTTATAAAGTTGTTATCTTGGAAAGTTCTATTTTTAATGGCTATTTCCTCGGCTCGAAGAGTCTCTGAGTTATCAGCCTTACATTGTGATTCTCCTTATTTGATTTTTCACTCGGATAAGGTAGTTCTGCGTACTAAACCTGGGTTCTTACCTAAGGTAGTCACTAACAGGAATATCAATCAGGAGATTGTTGTTCCATCCTTGTGCCCAAATCCTTCTTCGAGGAAGGAACGTCTTTTGCACAATCTGGATGTAGTTCGTGCCCTTAAATTTTATTTACAGGCAACTAAAGATTTTCGACAAACGTCTTCCCTGTTTGTCGTTTACTCTGGTCAGAGGAGAGGTCAAAAAGCTTCTGCTACCTCTCTCTCTTTTTGGCTTCGTAGCATAATTCGTTTAGCTTATGAGACTGCTGGACAGCAGCCTCCTGAAAGAATTACAGCTCATTCCACTAGAGCTGTGGCTTCCACTTGGGCCTTTAAGAATGAGGCCTCTGTTGAACAGATTTGCAAGGCTGCAACTTGGTCTTCGCTTCATACTTTTTCCAAATTTTACAAATTTGACACTTTTGCTTCCTCGGAGGCTATTTTTGGGAGAAAGGTTCTTCAGGCAGTGGTTCCTTCTGTATAAAGAGCCTGCCTATCCCTCCCGTCATCCGTGTACTTTTGCTTTGGTATTGGTATCCCACAAGTAATGATGACCCGTGGACTGATCACACTTAACAGAAGAAAACATAATTTATGCTTACCTGATAAATTCCTTTCTTCTGTAGTGTGATCAGTCCACGGCCCGCCCTGTTTTTTAAGGCAGGTAAATATTTTTTAAATTATACTCCAGTCACCACTACACCCTTGGCTTCTCCTTTCTCGTTGGTCCTTGGTCGAATGACTGGAGGTGACGTAGAGGGGAGGAGCTATATAGCAACTCTGCTGGGTGAATCCTCTTGCACTTCCTGTAGGGGAGCAGATAATATCCCACAAGTAATGATGACCCGTGGACTGATCACACTACAGAAGAAAGGAATTTATCAGGTAAGCATAAATTATGTTTTTTCCAGTTCCTGATGCCATTTTTTATTTCAAAGGAATGGAATAGGCCTGGTGGTACTTTTATTCCTCCTTCTAGCTTCAAAAAGTTGTATCCTTTGCCAGCAGTTAGATTGGAGTTTTGGAGGAATTTCTACTCTTGCTAAACGTACTACTATTCCTATGGAAGATAGTACTTCCTTTAAGGACCCTTTATATAGGAAACTTGAATCTTACCTAAGGAAAGCTTATTTATATTCTGGCTATCTTCTCAGGCCTGCCATTTCTATGGCTAATGTTGCAGCTGCATCAACTTTTTGGTTGGAAAGCTTAGCGCAACAGGAAACAGACCCTGATTTGTCTAGCATTGTTCCTTGCTTCAACATGCTAATCATTTTATCTGTGATGCAATTTTTGATATCATCAAAATTGATGTTAGATCTAGGTCTTTAGCTATTTTATCTAGAAGAGCTTTGTGGCTCAAATATTGGCATGCTGACATGGTGTCTAGATTACTTTCTCTTTCCTTCCAAGGTAACAATTTGTTTGGTTCTCAGTTGGATTCGATTATTTCAACTGTCACTGGGGGAAGGGAGTGTTTTTTACCTCGGGATAAGAGATCTAAGGGTAAATCTAAAGCTTCTAATTGTTTTTGTTCTTTTCGACAGAATAAGGAACAGAATACCAATCCTTCCCCCAAAGAATCTGGTTCCAATTGGAAACAGTCTTCAAGTTGGAATAAATCCAAGCCGTTTAAGAAACCAAAGCCAGCCCCCAAGTCTGCATGAAGGTGCGGCCCTCATTCCAGCTCAGCTGGTGGGGGGCAGATTAAAAAAAAATTCAAAACATTTGGGCAGATTCTGTCCAAAATCAATGGATTCAGAGTATTGTCTCTCAAGGGTATCGAATAGGATTCAGCGTAAGACCACCTGTGAGAAGATTTTTTCTCTCTTTTATTCAGCAAGGTCATTAGCAGATGATGATATGAAAATATGGAGACTCCAACAAAAAAAGACTAAGCAATTAATTAAGAAGGTTAAAGCTCATGCAGAGGAGAAGATAGCACAGTCAGTAAAACATGGGGACAAAACATTCTTTAGATATATCAGTGAAAGAAGAAAAAATAAGGTAGGAATAGTAAAATTGAAATCAGTTGATGGTAGAATAATAGGAGATAAGCAGATTGCAGACCGTCTCAATGATTACTTCTGTTCTGTTTTCAAAAAAGATTGTGAAGATACAATGTCTACATTAAGGGATGCTACGAAAAAAAGAAACAAGCTTAACAGTAATCTTTTTACAGAGGGTGAGGTTTTGTTAGCATTATCAAAAATAAATGTTAAAAAGGCAGTGGGTCCTGATAATATTCATCCAAGGGTTTTAAAAGAACTGCGATCAGTGCTAACTGTCCCATTAACTGACCTGTTTAATCAGTCACTATTAACAGGATCTGTCCCAGATGATTGGAGAATAGCAAATGTAATACCTCTTCATAAAAAGGGCAGTAGAGAAGAATCTGGCAACTACAGGCCAGTTAGTTTAACTTCAGTAGTAGGGAAATTAATGGAAAGCCTCTTAAAAGAAAGAATTACATACATAAAGACAAACAATTTAGAGGACCAAAATCAGCATGTTTTACTTCAGGGAGATCATGTCAGACTAATCTAATTGACTTCTTTGATTATGTAACAAAAGTATTAGACAAGGGTGGAGCAGTTGATGTAGCATATCTAGATTTCAGCAAAGCATTTGACACCGTCCCACACAATAAACTAATTCACAAACTGTATCTCCTTGGTCTAGATTTAAAAATTGTGAACTGGGTGGAATGCTGGCTTAAGGACAGAAAACAAAGTGTCTTAGTAAATGGAGTTCATTCAGCAGAGGGGGCTGTTACTAGCGGAGTTCCTCAGGGGTCAGTTCTGGGGCCTGTTTTGTTTAACATATTTATCTGCGATATCAACAAAGGGCTACAGGGGAAAGTATGTCTCTTTGCAGATGATACAAAAATTTGTAACAGAGTGGATGTTCCACGGGGGGTAGACAAAATGAGAAGTGATATACAACAATTGGAGGATTGGACAAACGACTGGGATCTAAAGTTTAACACAGCAAAGTGTAAAATAATGCATTTAGGGAAGAAAAATCCAAATGTTAATTTCAGACTCAATTACACTTTACTGACGGTTACAGATGAGGAACAGGACTTGGGAATTATTATTTCAGATGATTTAAAACTTAGTAAACAATGTAGTAATGCAGCGAGTAAGGCTAGCAGAATGCTTGGATGTATTGGTAGAGGTATTTGCAGCAGAAATAGTAAGGTTCTTATGCCACTTTATAGATCATTAGTTAGGCCTCATCTTGAGTATTGTGTGCAGTTCTGGAGGCCATATCTTCAGAAGGATATTAACAAACTTGAATCTGTGCAAAGGAGGGCTACCAAATTGGTACATGGTCTTAAAAAATAAAACTTACCAGGATAGGCTCAATTACCTAAATATGTATAGCTTAGAGGAGAGAATGGAAAGAGGTGATATGATAGCAACTTTCAAGTACATTAAAGGGTTTAGTAAAACTGAGGCTTTTTTTTACATAAAATGGAAAATTCAAGAACAAGGGGTCATGAGCTCAAGCTAAAGGGTAGTAGATTCAGGAGTAATTTGAGGAAGCACTTCTTTACAGAAAGAGTGATTGATTTATGGAATAAACTTCCTCAAGAGGTAGTAGCAACAAACACTGTGGGGGACTTTAAAAGTGCATGGGACAAGCATAAGGCTATCCTACGAACTAGATAAGTTTATACTGTTAGGTAAGGTCGGGCAGACTTGCTGGGCCTATGGCTCTTATCTGCCGTCAATATCTATTTTGCTATATGTCCACAATAGACTTACCAAATGCATATCTTCATATTCCGATTCATCCAGACCACTATCGGTTTCTGAGATTCTTTTTTCTAGACAAGCATTACCAATTTGTCGCTCTTCCATTTGGCCTAGCGACAGCTCCAAGGATTTTTTCAAAGGTTCTCGGTGCCCTACTCTCTGTGGGTATTGCGGGGTTTCCTTATTTGGACGATATCTTGGTACTAGCTCAGTCTTTACATTCTGCCGAATCTCACACGAATCAACTAGTGTTGTTTCTTCAAAGACATGGTTGGAGGATCAATTTACCAAAGAGTTCCTTGATTCCTCAGACAAGGGTCACCTTTTTAGGTTTCCAGATAGATTTAGTGTCCATGACTCTGTCTTTAACTGACAAGAGATGAATAAAATTGGTTTCAGCTTGTCTCGGAACCTTCAGTCTCAATCATTCCCTTAAGTAGCTTTGTACATGGAAGTTTTAGGTCTCATGACTGCAGCATTGGACGCGATCCCCTTTGCTCGTTTTCATATGAGACCTCTCCAGCTTTGTATGCTGAATCAGTGGGGCAGGGATTATACAAAGATATCACAATTAATATTCTTAAATCCCAATGTTCAACTCTTTCTGACTTGGTGGCTAGATCACCATTGTATAGTTCAAGGGGCCTCTTTTGTTCGTCCAACCTGGACAGTGATCACAACAGATGCAAGTCTTTCAGGTTGGGGAGCTGCCTGGGGATCTCTGACAGCACAAGTGGTTTGGAAATCTCAAGCGGCGAGGTTACCAATCAATATTTTAGAGCTCTGTGCTATTTTCAGGGCTCTTCAGGTTTGGCCTCTGTTGAAGAGAGAACCGTTCATTTGTTTTCAGACAGACAATATCACAACTGTGGCATATGTCAATCATCAGGGTGGGACTCTCAGTCCCCTAGCTATGAAAGAAGTATCTCAGATACTTTCTTGGGCGGAATCCAGCTCTTGTCTAATTTCTGCGGTACATATCCCAGGTGTAAACAATTGGGAAGCGGATTATCTCAGCCGTCAGACTTTACATCCGGGGGAGTGGACGCTCCAACCAGATGCGTTTTTTTTTTTTTTTTCAGATTGTTCAGATGATGGGGTCTTCCAGAAATAGATCTGTTGACTTCACATCTAAACAAGAAACTCCCCAGGTACCTGTCCAGGTCCAGGGATCTTCATGCGGAGTCGGTGGATGCGTTAGCAGTTCCTTGGCTTTACCAACGTGCTTATATCTTCCCGCCTCTAGTTCTTCCTAGAGTGATCTCCAAGATCATCATGGAACGATCGTTTGTGTTTCTGGTAGCACCAGCATGGCCTCACAGGTTCTGGTATGCGGATCTTGTCCGGATGTCCAGTTGCCAACCTTGGCCACTTCCTTTAAGACCAGACCTTCTGTCGCAAGGGCCGTTTTTCCATCAGGATCTCAAATAATTTAATTTGAAGGTATGGAAATTGAACGCTTAGTCATAGAGGTTTCTCTGACTCGGTGATTGATACTATGTTGCAGGCTCATAAATCTGTCTCTAAGAAGATTTATTATCGAGTCTGGAAGACTAATATTTCATGGTGTTCTTCTCATAAATTCTCCTGGCATTCTTTTAGACTTCCTTGAATTTTACAGTTTCTTCAGGATGGTTTGGATAAAGGTTTGTCTGAAAGTTCCTTGAAGGGACAAATCTCTGCTTTCTGTTTTGTTTCATATAAAGATTGCTAAGATTCCTGATATTCACTGTTTTGTACAGGCTTTGGTCCGTATCAAGCCTGTCATTAAATCAATCTCTCCTCCTTGGAGTCTTTGGTTTTGAAGGCTTTACAGGCTCCTCTTTTTGAGCCTATGCATTCCTTGGATATTAAACTACTTTCTTGGAAAGTGATGTTCCTTTTGGCTTTCTCTTCTGCTAGACGAGTTTCCGAATTATCTGCTCTTTCTTGTGAGTCTCCTTTTCTGATTTTCCATCAGGATAAGGCAGTTTTGCGGACTTCATTTAAATTTCTACCTAAGGTTGTGAATTCTAACATTAATAGGGAAATTGTTGTCTTCTCTTTGTGTCCTATTCCTAAGAATTCTTTTTAGAGATCCTTACATTCTCTGGATGTTGTAAGAGCTCTGAAATATTATGTGGAAGCTACTAAGCATTTCAGGAAGACTTCTAGTCAATTTGTTGTCTTTTCTGGTTCTAGGAAAGGTCAGAAAGCTTCTGCCATTTCCTTTGCATCTTGGTTAAAGCTTTTGATTCATCAGGCTTATTTGGAGTCGGGTCAGGCCCCGCCTCAGAGAATCACAACTAATTCTACTAGATCAGTCTCCACTTCATGGTCTTTTAAGAATGAATCTTCAGCTGATCAGATTTGCAAAGCAGCAACTTGGTCTTCTTTGCATACATTTACTAAATTCTACCGTTTTGATGTATTTGCCTCTTCGGAAGCAGTTTTTGGTAGAAAAGTTCTTCAGGCAGTTGTTTGTTTGATTCCTCTGCTTATGTTTTAAGTTTTTTCTTTGCATTTATGAGAAAAAAACGTATTCTTTTGGGTGTGGATTTAATTTTTTCAGCGGACCCTAGTGACTCTTGTGTGGAGTTCCACATCTTGGGTATTGCTATCCCATACAGGGCCGGTGCTAGGATTTTGGCTACACAGGCGAAGACATAATTTTGCTGCCCCCTCATAGAAATAATATATCCTGTCATTACTGCTTCTTAACTAATGTTCTAGTAATGTATTAAGCAGCTATTGATAACTCTTGAGCTTATGCCCCTACTTTTCAGCAATAGATACCAATAGTTCCCAACTATAGCCTCCATTTCACCCTTCACTTAGTTTTTTTTCTCTTTGTGAAGTTCTAATAGTAACTTTGTGTGCAAATAAATGTGTTTTAATAACTTGCAGAAATTATACCTGTAATGCACAGGCATTTTCCTTTTTCATGGATTCTGAAATTTCTGGTCTTTACAGCAGAGTGTTATAGGAGTCTTGATTTTGTTAATCTTTTGATATAAAAATGTCTCCAATATTTTTACCATTTCAATTTTTGTGTATCATTTCCAAATGCCCAAAACTAGTTGTAGTAGCAGGTGTCTTCATTTGTTATCAATTGGTCATCCCTTTATTAAAACAATACCTAAATTTGTCTTGTTGCAGACATAATCTCTTGCTTCTTAAGGTTTTCAAATGAGAAAATAACAGCTTTAGTACATATAGATGCTATTTTAAATGCTACAAAATACAGTGGGCATTTTTCCCCCCCATTAAGTTTAAACTTGCAAGAAGTCCCCCAAAAAATATATTTTATTATGCCTTGTCTTCACATCTTGAAGATAGAGGTGCTGTAATATGATTTTTTTTATTCAGGATTCGATATACTAATATAAAGAAAAGGCTTTTTTAGGAACAGAATTTAAAAGCAATCATAACCTTCTCATAGCTTGTGATAAAAGCTTTCTTAAAGAAGAACCCATTACACACCGTAATTAGTTTTATGTGTCTCTCCTGAGACTATTTATTTGCTTGTTGTAAATTTCTGCATTCCCAGCAGGGTGGTTAATTGCTGTGTGTTCACTAAAGAAGATATATTTATTGGCTGAATACATTTGTTTACTGTTAGGGGACATTGCGTTTATTGCCAAGATGTCCCTAGACAAGACCTTTCATTAGCCACAATACCTGGTGGGAAAACAATTTGACAGCTTCCAAGACAAGTTATTATATTAATTGTTCCTTACCTGCTCCACTTTTTAAACAAGTTGTACTGTTGATTTAGAGTTCAGGAATGTGCATTTGTATCCTACATGAGGATCCAAATACGAAAGTAAGTAGCCGCTTGTTCCCTTCGGATATTTTGCACAGATCTTAGTGTTGGGGATCTTTTTAAAGAAATCAATCTGGCGAAAATATCCGAAGGGCTTTAGTGGCTGCTTATTTCCGCAATACTCACAAGGGATCCGAATACACATCCCTAGACTATAACAATGCCGCAATTTGGGGGTGAACTAATAAGAGCAATCTGTTTTTTTTTCGGGGGGGGGGGGGGCAGTGCAATATTTTGCTATATTATTTAATGATATCTAAAGCACACATTTATTTTGCTTCATTCTCGTGATCTCCTTTATTGGAGCGGCAATGCACTATAGAAGCTAGCTGAATACATCACTGAGCCAATGACGGAAGGCATATATGTGCAGCTAGCTCCCAACTCCTGAACCTACCTAGATATGCTTCAATGAAGGATACCAAGGGAATTAAGCAAATTAGGTTAAATAAATAAATTTTATCTTAATCATGAAAGAAAATAATTTGGGTTTCATATCCCTATATATAGCTAGCCCCTTGGGATAGATTCATTTTTTTAATTATTCCCCTTTAAAAAATATATATATATATATTTTATCAAGCGTCAGTTTTTTTTTTTTGTTTTTTTTTTTTCTGCACGCATTTTTTTTCTTTGAGTTTGTGTAGTCTAATACGTGCGTCGGCTTTTGAATTTGCACACATCCGGATACCTATGGAAGCCTCATTCTGAAGCTTTCAGAGAAGGCTTCAGAAATTCAGAGCAGTGAAGGGGATAAGTAGCACAGCGATGGCAGTATGTTTAAATATATATGATTAATATATATATATATATATATATATATATATCTATATATATATCTATATATCTATATATATATCTATATATATCTATATATATCTATATATATATATATATATATATATATATATATATATATATATACACATATTAACACATAAATAAATATGTGCTGGTTGATCTTTTTGGATGCTTTAATTAATTTGAAGATTTTCTGATTATATCTGGAGTGCTGTTATTATCTTTCTTTGGACAGTTTGCCATTTGGGATTTTACCCCTGTATAGCTTGCACACTGGTGCTTGATATCTCTGTCTGCTGCTGGGCATATTAACAGCAGCTACTGCTATAATGCTTTATTAAAAAAATCTCAAGCTGTACAGGCGGTGATTGGGAAGTAAGCTAAGTGCACCTTGCTAGAAGCAGCTATTTAGGGATTAAACCATTTCATAAACCATGTGTGTAAAATATATATGAGATATGATATCGGTACATTTTTTTAAAATGGGCAAGAATTTCACCTGATTGAACTTAAAGGAACAGCATACTGTAATATTGTTTTTCCCTTAATGTGTTTCCAATTACTTTTTTTTTTTTTTACCAGCGCCAGCTGTAGGATATAAAATGTATGAGAATTTGCTTTTCTCTTGTTAAGTGTATCCAGTCCACGGATCATCCATTACTTATGGGATATTCTCCTTCCTAACAGGAAGTTGCAAGAGGATCACCCACAGCAGAGCTGCTATATAGCTCCTCCCCTAACTGTCATATCCAGTCATTCTCTTGCAAGCCTCAACCAAGATGGAGGTCGTAAGAGAAGTGTGGTGTTTTATACTTAGTTTATTCTTCAATCAAAAGTTTGTTATTTTTAAATGGTGCCGGAGTGTACTGTTTATCTCAGGCAGTATTTAGAAGAAGAATCTGCCTGCGTTTTCTATGATCTTAGCAGAAGTAACTAAGATCCATGGCTGTTCTCACATATTCTGAGGAGTGAGGTAACTTCAGAGAGGGAATGGCGTGCAGGTTTTCCTGCAATAAGGTATGTGCAGTTAATATTTTTCTAGGGATGGAATTTGCTAGAAAATGCTGCTGATACCGAACTAATGTAAGTAAAGCCTTAAATGCAGTGATAGCTACTGGTATCAGGCTTATTAATAGAGATGCATACTCTTATAAAAATGTAATATAAAACGTTTGCTGGCATGTTTAATCGTTTTTATATGTATTTGGTGATAAAACTTATTGGGGCCTAGTTTTTTTTCCACATGGCTGGCTTGAATTTTGCCTAGTAACAGTTTCCTTAGGCTTTCCACTGTTGTAATATGAGTGGGAGGGGCCTTTTTTAGTGCTTTTCTGTGCAGATAAAAATACTGACAGACATTCAGTTTCCCTCTGCATGATCCAGGACATCTCTGAAGGGCTCAAAAGGCTTCAAAGTCGTTTTTGAGGGAGGTAAAAAGCCACAGTAGAGCTGTGGCAGTTGTTGTGACTGTTTGAAGAAGAAAGAAAAAAAAAAAAAGTTTTTGTCTTTTATTATTCCATTTTGGGTATTAAGGGGTTAATCATCCATTTGCAAGTGGGTGCAATGCTCTGCTAACTTGTTACATACTCTGTAAAAATTTCGTTAGTGTAACTGCCTTTTTTCACTGTTTCAAATTTTGACAAAATTTGTGTTTCTTAAAGGTGCAGTAACGTTTTTTATATTGCTTGTAAACTTGTTTAAAGTGTTTTCCAAGCTTGCTAGTCTCATTGCTAGTCTGTTTAAACATGTCTGACACAGAGGAAACTACTTGTTCATTATGTTTGAAAGCCATGGTGGAGCCCCATAGGAGAATGTGTACTAAATGTATTGATTTCACCTTAAACAGTAAAGATCAGTCTTTATCTATAAAAGAAATATCACCAGAAGATTCTGACGGGGGGGAAGTTATGCCGACTAACTCTCCCCACATGTCAGACCCTTCGCCTCCCGCTCAGGGGATGCACGCTAATATGGCGCCAATTACATCAGGGACTCCCATAGCGATTACCTTGCAGGACATGGCTGCAATCATGAATAATACCCTGTCAGAGGTATTATCCAGGTTGCCTGAATTAAGAGGCAAGCGCGATTGCTCTGGGGTTAGGAGAAATACAGAGCGCGCAGATGCTGTAAGGGCCATGTCTGATACTGCGTCACAATATGCAGATCATGAAGACTGAGAGCTTCAGTCTGTGGGTGACATCCCTGATTCGGGGAAACCTGATTCAGAGATTTCTAATTTTAAATTTAAGCTTGAGAACCTCTGTGTGTTGCTTGGGTAGGTATTAGCTGCTCTGAATGACTGTAACATAGTTGCAGTACCAGAGAAATTGTGTAGGCTGGATAAATACTATGCGGTACCGGTGTGTACTGATGTTTTTCCTATACCTAAAAGGCTTACAGAAATTATTAGCAAGGAGTGGGATAGACCGGGTGTGCCTTTTTCCCCACCTCTTATATTTAGAAAAATGTTTCCAATAGACGCCACTACATGGGACTTATGGCAGACGGTCCCTAAGGTGGAGGGAGCAGTTTATACTTTAGCAAAGCGTACTACTATCCCGGTTGAGGACAGTTGTGCTTTTTCAGATCCAATGGATAAAAAATTGGAGGGTTAACTTAAGAAAATGTTTATTCAACAAGGTTTTATTTTACAGCCCCTTGCATGCATTGCGCCTGTCACGGCCGCGGCGGCATTCTGGTTTGAGGCCCTGGAAGAGGCTATCCATACAGCTCCATTGACTGAAATTATTGACAAGCTTAGAACACTTAAGCTAGCTAACTCATTTGTTTCTGATGCCATTGTTCATTTGACTAAACTAACGGCTAAGAATTCCGGATTCGCCATCCAAGCGCGTAGGGCGCTATGGCTTAAATCCTGGTCAGCTGACGTGACTTCGAAGTCTAAATTACTCAACATTCCTTTCAATAGGCAGACCTTATTCGGGCCTGGTTTGAAGGAAATTATTGCTGACATTACTGGAGGTAAGGGTCACACCCTTCCTCAGGACAGGGCCAAAGCAAAGGCCAAACAGTCTAATTTTCGTGCCTTTCGAAATTTCAAGGCAGGTGCAGCATCAACTTCCTCCGCTTCAAAACAAGAGGGAACTTTTGCTCAATCTAAGCAGGCCTGGAAACCTAACCAGTCCTGGAACAAAGGCAAGCAGGCCAGAAAGCCTGCTGCTGCCTCTAAGACAGCATGAAGGAACGGCCCCCTATTCGGCGACGGATCTAGTAGGGGGCAGACTTTCTCTCTTCGCCCAGGCGTGGGCAAGAGATAATCTGGATCCCTGGGCGTTGGAGATCATATCTCAGGGATATCTTCTGGACTTCAAAGCTTCCCCTCCACAAGGGAGATTTCATCTTTCAAGGCTATCTGCAAATCAGATAAAGAAAGAGGCATTCCTACACTGTGTGCAAGACCACCTAGTTATGGGAGTGATCCATCCAGTTCCGCGGACGGAACAAGGACAGGGTTTTTATTCGAATCTGTGGTTCCCAAAAAAGAGGGAACCTTCAGACCAATTTTGGATCTAAAGATCTTAAACAAATTCCTGAGAGTTCCATCTTTCAAAATGGAAACTATTCGGACCATCCTACCCATGATCCAAGAAGGTCAGTACATGACCACAGTGGACTTAAAGGATGCCTACCTTCACATACCGATTCACAAAGATCATCATCGGTTTCTAAGGTTTGCCTTTCTAGACAGGCATTACCAATTTGTAGCTCTTCCCTTCGGGTTGGCTACAGCCCCGAGAATCTTTACAAAGGTTCTGGGCTCACTTCTGGCGGTTCTAAGACCGCGAGGCATAGCGGTGGCTCCGTATCTAGACGACATCCTGATACAGGCATCAAGCTTTCAAGTTGCCAAGTCTCATACAGAGATAGTTCTGGCATTTTTAATGTCGCACGGGTGGAAAGTGAACGAGGAAAAGAGTTCTCTATCCCCACTCACAAGAGTCTCCTTCTTAGGGACTCTTATAGATTCTGTAGAAATGAAAATTTACCTGACGGAGTCCAGGTTATCAAAACTTCTAAATGCTTGCCGTGTTCTTCACTCCATTCCGCGCCCTTCGGTAGCTCAGTGTATGGAGGTAATCGGCTTAATGGTAGCGGCAATGGACATAGTGTCATTTGCGCGCCTTCATCTCAGACCGCTGCAATTATGCATGCTGAGTCAGTGGAATGGGGATTACACAGATTTGTCTGCTAATTCTGGATCAAGAGACCAGAGATTCTCTTCTCTGGTGGTTGTCTTGGGTACACCTGTCCAAGGGTATGACCTTTCGCAGGCCAGATTGGACAATTGTAACAACAGATGCCAGCCTTCTAGGTTGGGGTGCAGTCTGGAATTTCCTGAAGGCACAGGGATCGTGGACTCAGGAGGAGAAACTCCTTCCAATAAATATTCTGGAGTTAAGAGCGATATTCAATGCTTTTCTGGCTTGGCCTCAGTTAGCAACACTGAGGTTCATCAGATTTCAGTCGGACAACATCACGACTGTGGCTTACATCAACCATCAAGGGGGAACCAGGAGTTTCCTAGCGAGGTTAGAAGTCTCAAAAATAATTCGCTGGGCAGAGTACCACTCTTGCCACCTGTCAGCAATCCATATCCCAGGCGTGGAGAACTGGGAGGCGGATTTTCTAAGTCGTCAGACTTTCCATCCGGGGGAGTGGGAACTCCATCCGGAGGTGTTTGCTCAGTTGATTCATCGTTGGGGCAAACCAGAGTTGGATCTCATGGCGTCTCGCCAGAACGCCAAGCTTCCTTGTTACGGATCCAGGTCCAGGGACCCAGAAGCGACGCTGATAGATGCTCTAGCAGCGCCTTGATTCTTCAACCTGGCTTATGTGTTTCCACCGTTTCCTCTGCTCCCTCGACTGATTGCCAAAATCAAACAGGAGAGAGCATCATTGATTCTGATAGCGCCTGCGTGGCCACGCAGGACTTGGTATGCAGACCTAGTGGACATGTCATCCTTTCCACCATGGACTCTGCCTCTAAGACAGGACCTTCTGATACAAGGTCCTTTCAATCATCCAAATCTAATTTCTCTGAGACTGACTGCATGGAGATTGAACGCTTGATTCTATCAAAGCGTGGCTTCTCCGAGTCAGTCATTGATACTTTAATACAGGCGCGAAAGCCTGTTACCAGGAAAATCTACCACAAGATATGGAGTAAATATCTTTATTGGTGTGAATCAAAGAATTACTCATGGAGTAAGGTTAGGATTCCTAGAATATTGTCTTTTCTCCAAGAGGGCTTGGACAAAGGATTATCAGCTAGTTCCTTAAAGGGACAGATTTCTGCTCTGTCCTTTTGCACAAGCGTCTGGCAGAGGTTCCAGACGACCAGGCATTTTGCCAGGCTTTGGTTAGAATTAAGCCTGTGTTTAAACCTGTTGCTCCCCCGTGGAGCTTAAACTTGGTTCTTAAAGTTCTTCAAGGAGTTCAGTTTGAACCCCTTCATTCCATTGATATTAAACTTTTATCTTGGAAAGTTCTGTTTTTGATGGCTGTTTCCTCGGCTCGGAGAGTCTCTGAGCTATCTGCCTTACAATGTGATTCTCCTTATCTGATTTTTCATGCAGATAAGGTAGTCCTGCGTACCAAACCTGGGTTTTTACCTAACATGGTTTCTAACAAGAATATCAATCAAGAGATTGTTGTTCCATCATTGTGTCCTAATCCTCCTTCAAAGAAGGAACGTCTTTTACATAATCTGGACGTAGCCCGTGCCTTGAAGTTTTACTTACAAGCTACTAAATATTTTCGTCAAACATCTACCCTGTTTGTCGTTTACTCTGGACAGAGGAGAGGTCAAAAAGCTTCGGCAACCTCTTTCCTTTTGGCTTCGGAGCATAATACGCCTAGCCTATGAGACTGCTGGACAGCAGCCCCCTGAAAGGATTACAGCTCATTCCACTAGAGCTGTGGCTTCCACCTGGGCCTTTAAAAATGAGGCCTCTGTTGAACAGATTTGCAAGGCCGCGACTTGGTCTTCGCTTCACACTTTTTCCAAATTTTACAAATTTGATACTTTTGCTTCTTTGGATGCTGTTTTTGGGAGAAAGGTTCTTCAGGCAGTGGTTCTTTCCTCTTCATCCTGCCTTGTCCCTCCCATCATCCGTGTACTTTAGCTTTGGTATTGGTATCCCATAAGTAATGGTGATCCGTGGACTGGATACACTTAACAAGAGAAAACATAATTTATGCTTACCTGATAAATTTATTTATCTTGTAGTGTATCCAGTCCACGGCCCGCCCTGTCCTTTTAAGGCAGGTCTAAATTTTAATTAAACTACAGTCACCACTGCACCCTATGGTTTCTCCTTTCTCTGTTTGTTTTCGGTCGAATGACTGGATATGACAGTTAGGGGAGGAGCTATATAGCAGCTCTGCTGTGGGTGATATTCTTGCAACTTCCTGTTAGGAAGGAGAATATCCCATAAGTAATGGATGATCCGTGGACTGGATACACTACAAGAGAAATAAATTTATCAGGTAAGCATAAATTATGTTTTTAAGGTTTATTTGTGTATATAAAATAGCTGATTCCGTGTGTTGAAGCCACAACCTAATAAAATTGGTTGAGCTTGTAAGTATAATCAGATCTCATTACTTTATCACCTTGTGTACATACACATGTTTCTTTATCTTGTATCTGTCCGTAAACCAAAGACCTATACTTGGAGAGATCAATGGAAAATTAACATTTTATTACATTATCTCATCTATACCCCACTGCTGGCTGTGTTTACAAAGCTTATCTATAGCTTGGACCTAAGGCCAGAAACTTTCATAATAGGTGAGGATACCATAGTCTAAATCAACTATTTCAAATGCCAATATAAAGGTAAAGGAAATACAATTAAATACACTCCAGCAGGTAAAGTGGATCATTGGGAACAAATTAAAGTGGAGAACATTTTTGTGTAAACTGTCCCTTTAAAGATCACTGCATTGCAAATTGGTGAATGTCTACAAAATTACAAAAACTAACCAAAAATGCTGAAAAGGAGGCTGCCACAACTTTGCTTTGGAGACATTTTGCTTGATTAGTAGTGCCCCTTCTTTATTCCGAGTGCCATATTGGCAGCTTGACCATATCACTCCCTTTAAAGAAACCCTATGGATGAGATTTGTTTTCTCCACTAAAATCGTGTTACTGTTTCATGATGTTTTGGTATAAAAGGTTAGCTGCTAGTGTGGCTGTTAAAACTAGTATCATCTTTGTATAGTAACTTTATGAGATGGCACATACCTCTTGTCTCTCATTAAATAGAGAAGGTAGAAAACGTAATTTCCAGTTCTTATGGGTTGTGTGTTTTTTTTTGAACATTGAATGTACCCACAGTTAGAATACAGACATTGACACCTGAGGTTTTATTTCAGTCAGATATACCAGTTTGAGAAAGGCACATTGTAAATTTTGAGACCTTTTTCTAGGGACAAACGGATGTGTATATTAATGTTGTTTTTTTTTATTGTTTTTTTTTTATTTTGTTTTTACCCTTAGGAGTTTTATGAACACACAAAGACGCTATGGCAAGATGATGGTGTACGAATCTGCTATGAGAGATCGAACGAATACCAGCTGATTGACTGCGCACAGTAGTGAGTAAAACAGCTTGGCAGTTGATATATGCTCTGTAGCATTTGCCTCATTATGCCTGAAGGTCCTTGCTCTTTATTGGGGCTTTCTTGGTAACACTTTCCTGGCAATTGCCAGGTCTATGATATTAGAAATATGTGGGCCATTTGGTAACTCAACAAGTTTAAGTGTGTATTGTTGAGTAAAGTTAAAAACAATTTAGTTAATACATTTAGTTTTGTCACAAGTTGCATTTTTTTTTTAATCTGCTTGTCAGATCTTTGGAAAATAAAAGTATTTGCCCTTTTACCTATCTAAAAGGCAGGCAAAACAGGGACTCTACGTTTCTTATACATTGTGAACTATTTCTCTTTATCCACTATACTGAGTAGAATGGATTTTTATAACCATGATATTCATTATGGTGAAATGCTTGCTAAGATAGTTTCTTCATGTTGTATGCCATTTTTAGAATCTACCAGGGTTGTGGATTCAAGTTGCATGACTTAGATTTGAGTCCCAAATTTGATGACTTGCGCCTCGACTTGACATAATCAACGAAGACTTGAGACTTAACTTAGACTTTGACAACAATTACATGTTATTCTTAATCTATTTCCTTCAGGTACCAAATAATTGTTCTAGGACTCTGATATAATATAAAAAAAAATTCCACTTTGTCATCTTCAGTATGTTTCCAATTTACAATACTTTAATTAAAAAAAAAACAGCACCTGTTCCATCTAAAAAGAGAATGTATTACATTTAGAAACCAGTGGTACTACTTATAATCTTGTTATATTATAGGGATACTGACACCTTTAATTATTTATTTGCCTTTATTTGGTTTGTAATGTGGCTTATAGGTGCTATATATCAACAACCGTATTTACATATTTTGTCTGAAGGACTGAAAAAAAGGATACTTGTTAAAGGGAAAATGCAACTTTCCAGCTTACTCATATCAATTTTTCTAAGTTCTCTTGGTTTCTTTATTTGAAAAGCAGGAATGTAAGCTTAGGAGACGGGCCATTTTTGGTTCAGCACCTGGATAGCGCTTACTGATTGGTGGCTAAAAATAAATAAAAAATATATATACTGAATGTAGCTCGCATCTGGTAGCAGGAACAAGCTACATTCAGTTCAGTGGTGTGATCGGGCGCACTGTGATTAGACCTTTAAAAACCAAGACCCGATCAGAAGAGACTAGGTAAGTCCAACTTTAACGGCAAAAATCTCTCCAAGCTTTTGATTTTGAAAGCTGCTGCTAAGATAATGTTATATAATTCTGCATACAGTTTGATACATCTGAGATGTCATCGCAGAAAATGCAGCATGTCCTCAGAACAGGACACATGCAGGAACTGTTAGCGCTTAAACTTTGTAGTGCTACTCCACATTAGACAGTTCTCTTAAAACAGAGCTGTGCTCTGGCAGCACTGTGTAAGTTTTCCATAACACAGTGCATCCAGAGTAAAGTGCTGTTTGAAGTGAGCAGTCAAATATGCAATAACGCTGCAATGCAGCAGCACATTGCTTGTTGACTGTCTCTCAGAGATTTTTTCAAACCCGCCCCCTAGCCTTTTCCAGTCTGAAAAGCTGTTTATTCTGAATGTAAGACGTTAGTATGAGCATTGCATCTTTTTTATTACTACATTTCTATGTTAGACCAAGAGAAAAGGAAACAGATTTATTCCAGAGACATTTTAAAATGTCTTTTTTTTGTATGCAGCTAATTTGCAAAGCAATTATATTATAAAAAATGCTTTATTCTTCAGTTAACCAACACATTGCAATTGAACTGGTGCCTTAGTGTAACTGTCTAATTTAAAATTTTATTTTATTTAAAAATGACCTGCAGAAAAATTTTCACTAAAAAATTCTAATCGCAGAAAGTGAATAAAAGTTCTGCCTCTGGGAAGATGTTTTACCAACCAGCATTTCTCCAACATAGGTGTGTCCGGTCCACGGCGTCATCCTTACTTGTGGGATATTCTCCTCCCCAACAGGAAATGGCAAAGAGCCCAGCAAAGCTGGTCACATGATCCCTCCTAGGCTCCTCCTACCCCAGTCATTCTCTTTGCCGTTGTACAGGCAACATCTCCACGGAGATGGCTTAGAGTTTTTTAGTGTTTAACTGTAGTTTTTATTATTCAATCAAGAGTTTGTTATTTTGAAATAGTGCTGGTATGTACTATTTACTCAGAAACAGAAAAGAGATGAAGATTTCTGTTTGTATGAGGAAAATGATTTTAGCAACCGTAACTAAAATCCATGGCTGTTCCACACAGGACTGTTGAGAGCTATTAACTTCAGTTGGGGGAACAGTATGCAGTCTCTTGCTGCTTGAGGTATGACACATTCTAACAAGACGATGTAATGCTGGAAGCTGTCATTTTCCCTATGGGATCCGGTAAGCCATGTTTATTACGATCATAAATAAGGGCTTCACAAGGGCTTATTAAGACTGTAGACTTTTCTGGGCTAAATCGATTCATTATTAACACATATTTAGCCTTGAGGAATCATTTTATCTGGGTATTTTGATATAAGAATATCGGCAGGCACTGTATTAGACACCTTATTCCTTAGGGGCTTTCCCAAAGCATAAGCAGAGCCTCATTTTCGCGCCGGTGTGGCGCACTTGTTTTTGAGAGGCATGGCATGCAGTCGCATGTGTGAGGAGCTCTGATACTTAGAAAAGACTTTCTGAAGGCGTCATTTGGTATCGTATTCCCCTTTGGGCTTGGTTGGGTCTCAGCAAAGCAGATACCAGGGACTGTAAAGGGGTTAAAGTTTAAAACGGCTCCGGTTCCGTTATTTTAAGGGTTAAAGCTTCCAAATTTGGTGTGCAATACCTTTAAGGCTTTAAGACACTGTGGTGAAAATTTGGTGAATTTTGTACAATTCCTTCATGTTTTTTCGCAATTGCAGTAATAAAGTGTGTTCAGTTTAAAATTTAAAGTGACAGTAACGGTTTTATTTTAAAACGTTTTTGTACTTTGTTATCAAGTTTATGCCTGTTTAACATGTCTGAACTACCAGATAGACTGTGTTCTGAATGTGGGGAAGCCAGAATTCCTATTCATTTAAATAAATGTGATTTATGTGATAATGACAATGATGCCCAAGATGATTCCTCAAGTGAGGGGAGTAAGCATGGTACTGCATCATTCCCTCCTTCGTCTACACGAGTCTTGCCCACTCAGGAGGCCCCTAGTACATCTAGTGCGCCAATACTCCTTACTATGCAACAATTAACGGCTGTAATGGATAATTCTGTCAAAAACATTTTAGCCCAAATGAACACTTGTCAGCGTAAGCGCGGCTGCTCTGTTTTAGATACTGAAGAGCATGGCAACGCTGATACTAATATCTCTGAAGGGCCCCTAACCCAGTCTGATGGGGCCAGGGAGGTTTTGTCTGAGGGAGAAATTACTGATTCAGGGAACATTTCTCAACAGGCTGAACCTGATGTGATTGCATTTAAATTTAAGTTGGAACATCTCCGCATTCTGCTTAAGGAGGTATTATCCACTCTGGATGATTGTGACAAGTTGGTCATCCCAGAGAAGCTATGTAAAATGAACAAGTTCCTAGAGGTGCCGGGGCTCCCAGAAGCTTTTCCTATACCCAAGCGGGTGGCGGACATTGTTAATAAAGAATGGGAAAGGCCCGGTATTCCTTTCGTCCCTCCCCCCATATTTAAAAAATTGTTTCCTTTGGTCGACCCCAGAAAGGACTTATGGCAGACAGTCCCCAAGGTTGAGGGAGCGGTTTCCACTTTAAACAAACGCACCACTATACCCATAGAGGATAGTTGTGCTTTCAAAGATCCTATGGATAAAAAATTAGAAGGTTTGCTTAAAAAGATGTTTGTTCAGCAGGGTTACCTTCTACAACCAATTGCATGCATTGTCCCTGTCGCTACAGCCGCATGTTTCTGGTTCGATGAGCTGATAAAGGCGGTCGATAGTGATTCTCCTCCTTATGAGGAGATTATGGACAGAATCAATGCTCTCAAATTGGCTAATTCTTTCACCCTAGACGCCACTTTGCAATTGGCTAGGTTAGCGGCTAAGAATTCTGGGTTTGCTATTGTGGCGCGCAGAGCGCTTTGGTTGAAATCTTGGTCGGCTGATGTGTCTTCCAAGAACAAGCTACTTAACATTCCTTTCAAGGGGAAAACGCTGTTTGGCCCTGACTTGAAAGAGATTATCTCTGATATCACTGGGGGTAAGGGCCACGCCCTTCCTCAGGATCGGCCTTTCAAGGCAAAAAATAAACCTAATTTTCGTCCCTTTCGTAGAAACGGACCAGCCCGAGGTGCTACGTCCTCTAAGCAAGAGGGTAATACTTCTCAAGCCAAGCCAGCTTGGAGACCAATGCAAGGCTGGAACAAGGGAAAGCAGGCCAAGAAACCTGCCACTGCTACCAAGACTGCATGAAATGTTGGCCCCCGATCCGGGACCGGATCTGGTGGGGGGCAGACTCTCTCTCTTCGCTCAGGCTTGGGCAAGAGATGTTCTGGATCCTTGGGCGCTAGAAATAGTCTCCCAAGGTTATCTTCTGGAATTCAAGGGACTTCCCCCAAGGGGGAGGTTCCACAGGTCTCAGTTGTCTTCAGACCACATAAAAAGACAGGCATTCTTACATTGTATAGAAGACCTGTTAAAAATGGGAGTGATTCATCCTGTTCCATTAAGAGAACAAGGGATGGGGTTCTACTCCAATCTGTTCATAGTTCCCAAAAAAGAGGGAACGTTCAGACCAATCTTAGATCTCAAGATCTTAAACAAGTTTCTCAAGGTTCCATCGTTCAAGATGGAAACCATTCGAACTATTCTTCCTTCCATCCAGGAAGGTCAATTCATGACCACGGTGGATTTAAAGGATGCGTATCTACATATTCCTATCCACAAGGAACATCATCGGTTCCTAAGGTTCGCATTCCTGGACAAGCATTACCAGTTCGTGGCGCTTCCTTTCGGATTAGACACTGCTCCAAGGATTTTCACAAAGGTACTAGGGTCCCTTCTAGCTGTGCTAAGACCAAGGGGCATTGCTGTAGTACCTTACTTGGACGACATTCTGATTCAAGCGTCGTCCCTTCCTCAAGCAAAGGCTCACACGGACATCGTCCTGGCCTTTCTCAGATCTCACGGATGGAAAGTGAACGTGGAAAAGAGTTCTCTATCTCCGTCAACAAGGGTTCCCTTCTTGGGAACAATAATAGACTCCTTAGAAATGAGGATATTTCTGACAGAGGCCAGAAAAACAAAGCTTCTAGACTCTTGTCGGATACTTCATTCCGTTCCTCTTCCTTCCATAGCTCAGTGCATGGAAGTGATCGGGTTGATGGTAGCGGCTATGGACATAGTTCCTTTTGCGCGCATTCATCTAAGACCATTACAACTGTGCATGCTCAGTCAGTGGAATGGGGATTATACAGACTTGTCTCCGAAGATACAAGTAAATCAGAGGACCAGAGACTCACTCCGTTGGTGGCTGTCCCTGGACAACCTGTCACAAGGGATGACATTCCGCAGACCAGAGTGGGTCATTGTCACGACCGACGCCAGTCTGATGGGCTGGGGCGCGGTCTGGGGATCCCTGAAAGCTCAGGGTCTTTGGTCTCGGGAAGAATCTCTTCTACCGATAAATATTCTGGAACTGAGAGCGATATTCAATGCTCTCAAGGCTTGGCCTCAGCTAGCGAGGGCCAAGTTCATACGGTTTCAATCAGACAACATGACAACTGTTGCGTACATCAACCATCAGGGGGGAACAAGGAGTTCCCTAGCGATGGAAGAAGTGACCAAAATCATTCTATGGGCGGAGTCTCACTCCTGCCACCTGTCCGCTATCCACATCCCAGGAGTGGAAAATTGGGAAGCGGATTTTCTGAGTCGTCAGACATTGCATCCGGGGGAGTGGGAACTCCATCCGGAAATCTTTGCCCAAGTCACTCAGCTGTGGGGCATTCCAGACATGGATCTGATGGCCTCTCGTCAGAACTTCAAAGTTCCTTGCTACGGGTCCAGATCCAGGGATCCCAAGGCGGCTCTAGTGGATGCACTAGTAGCACCTTGGACCTTCAAACTAGCTTATGTGTTCCCGCCGTTCCCTCTCATCCCCAGGCTGGTAGCCAGGATCAATCAGGAGAGGGCGTCGGTGATCTTGATAGCTCCTGCGTGGCCACGCAGGACTTGGTATGCAGATCTGGTGAATATGTCATCGGCTCCACCTTGGAAGCTACCTTTGAGACGAGACCTTCTTGTTCAGGGTCCGTTCGAACATCCGAACCTGGTTTCACTCCAGCTGACTGCTTGGAGATTGAACGCTTGATCTTATCGAAGCGAGGGTTCTCAGATTCTGTTATCGATACTCTTGTTCAGGCCAGAAAGCCTGTAACTAGAAAGATTTACCACAAAATTTGGAAAAAATATATCTGTTGGTGTGAATCTAAAGGATTCCCTTGGGACAAGGTTAAGATTCCTAAGATTCTATCCTTCCTTCAAGAAGGATTGGAAAAAGGATTATCTGCAAGTTCCCTGAAGGGACAGATTTCTGCCTTGTCTGTGTTACTTCACAAAAAGCTGGCAGCTGTGCCAGATGTTCAAGCCTTTGTTCAGGCTCTGGTTAGAATTAAGCCTGTTTACAAACCTTTGACTCCTCCTTGGAGTCTCAATTTAGTTCTTTCAGTTCTTCAGGGGGTTCCGTTTGAACCCTTACATTCCGTTGATATTAAGTTATTATCTTGGAAAGTTTTGTTTTTAGTTGCAATCTCTTCTGCTAGAAGAGTTTCAGAATTATCTGCTCTGCAGTGTTCTCCTCCTTATCTGGTGTTCCATGCAGATAAGGTGGTTTTACGTACTAAACCTGGTTTTCTTCCAAAAGTTGTTTCTAACAAAAACATTAACCAGGAGATTATCGTACCTTCTCTGTGTCCGAAACCAGTTTCAAAGAAGGAACGTTTGTTGCACAATTTGGATGTTGTTCGCGCTCTAAAATTCTATTTAGATGCTACAAAGGATTTTAGACAAACATCTTCCTTGTTTGTTGTTTATTCTGGTAAAAGGAGAGGTCAAAAAGCAACTTCTACCTCTCTCTCTTTTTGGATTAAAAGCATCATCAGATTGGCTTACGAGACTGCCGGACGGCAGCCTCCCGAAAGAATCACAGCTCATTCCACTAGGGCTGTGGCTTCCACATGGGCCTTCAAGAACGAGGCTTCTGTTGATCAGATATGTAGGGCAGCGACTTGGTCTTCACTGCACACTTTTACCAAATTTTACAAGTTTGATACTTTTGCTTCTTCTGAGGCTATTTTTGGGAGAAAGGTTTTGCAAGCCGTGGTGCCTTCCATTTAGGTGACCTGATTTGCTCCCTCCCTTCATCCGTGTCCTAAAGCTTTGGTATTGGTTCCCACAAGTAAGGATGACGCCGTGGACCGGACACACCTATGTTGGAGAAAACAGAATTTATGTTTACCTGATAAATTACTTTCTCCAACGGTGTGTCCGGTCCACGGCCCGCCCTGGTTTTTTTAATCAGGTCTGATAATTTATTTTCTTTAACTACAGTCACCACGGTACCATATGGTTTCTCCTATGCAAATATTCCTCCTTAACGTCGGTCGAATGACTGGGGTAGGAGGAGCCTAGGAGGGATCATGTGACCAGCTTTGCTGGGCTCTTTGCCATTTCCTGTTGGGGAGGAGAATATCCCACAAGTAAGGATGACGCCGTGGACCGGACACACCGTTGGAGAAAGTAATTTATCAGGTAAACATAAATTCTGTTTTTTCTTCCTGACACAAGTGTCATAAGGCTACTACGTTTATTTTTAGCTGCTTGGCTTAAAGGGCCATTATACACTCATTTTTTCTTTGCATAAATGTTGTAGATCTATTTATAAAGCCCATAATGTTTTTTATTTCTCCAACATAGGTGTGTCCGGTCCACGGCGTCATCCTTACTTGTGGGATATTCTCTTCCCCAACAGGAAATGGCAAAGAGCCCAGCAAAGCTGGTCACATGATCCCTCCTAGGCTCCGCCTTCCCCAGTCATTCTCTTTGCCGTTGTACAGGCAACATCTCCACGGAGATGGCTTAGAGTTTTTTGGTGTTTAACTGTAGTTTTTATTATTCAATCAAGAGTTTGTTATTTTAAAATAGTGCTGGTATGTACTATTTACTCTGAAACAGAAAAGAGATGAAGATTTCTGTTTGTAAGAGGAAAATGATTTTAGCAACCGTTACTAAAATCGATGGCTGTTTCCACACAGGACTGTTGAGAGGAATTAACTTCAGTTGGGGGAAACAGTGAGCAGACTTTTGCTGCTTGAGGTATGACACATTTCTAACAAGACGATGTAATGCTGGAAGCTGTCATTTTCCCTATGGGATCCGGTAAGCCATTTTTATTACATAAAGAAAAAAAGGGCTTCACAAGGGCTTTCTAAGACTGTAGACATTTTCTGGGCTAAAACGATTGATATATAAGCATATTTTATACTTCATAGCTTTGAGGAATTATTTTATTCTTGGGAATTATGTAAAATAACCGGCAGGCACTGTATTGGACACCTTATTCTCTAGGGGCTTTCCCTAATCATAGGCAGAGCCTCATTTTCGCGCCTCTATTGCGCACTTGTTTTTGGGAAGCATGACATGCAGATGCATGTGTGAGGAGCTCTGATACATAGAAAAGACTTTCTGAAGGCGTCATTTGGTATCGTATTCCCCTTTGGGCTTGGTTGGGTCTCAGCAAAGGGGTTGTAAAGGGGTTAAATATAAAAACGGCTCCGGTTCCGTTATTTTAAGGGTTAAAGCTTTCAAATTTGGTGTGCAATACTTTTAAGGCTTTAAGACACTGTGGTGAATTTTGAACAATTCCTTCATACTTTTTCACATTTGCAGTAATAAAGTGTGTTCAGTTTAAAATTTAAAGTGACAGTAACGGTTTTATTTTAAAACGTTTTTTGTACTTTGTTATCAAGTTTATGCCTGTTTAACATGTCTGAACTACCAGATAGACTGTGTTCTGTATGTGGGGAAGCCAAGGTTCCTTCTCATTTAAATAGATGTGATTTATGTGACACAAAATTTAGAGAAAATGATGCCCAAGATGATTCCTCAAGTGAGGGGAGTAAGCATGGTACTGCATCATCCCCTCCTTCGTCTACACCAGTCTTGCCCACACAGGAGGCCCCTAGTACATCTAGTGCGCCAATACTCCTTACTATGCAACAATTAACGGCTGTAATGGATAATTCTATCAAAAACATTTTAGCCAAAATGCCCACTTATCAGCGAAAGCGCGACTCCTCTGTTTTAGAAAATACTGAAGAGCATGAGGACGCTGATGATATTGGTTCTGAAGTGCCCCTACACCAGTCTGAGGGGGTCAGGGAGGTTTTGTCTGAGGGAGAAATTTCAGATTCAGGGAAAATTTCTCAACAAGCTGAACCTGATGTGATTACATTTAAATTTAAATTGGAACATCTCCGCGCCCTGCTTAAGGAGGTGTTATCTACTCTGGATGATTGTGAGAATTTGGTCATTCCAGAGAAATTATGTAAAATGGACAAGTTCCTAGAGGTCCCGGGGCCCCCCGAAGCTTTTCCTATACCCAAGCGGGTGGCGGACATTGTAAATAAAGAATGGGAAAGGCCCGGCATACCTTTCGTCCCTCCCCCTATATTTAAGAAATTGTTTCCTATGGTCGACCCCAGAAAGGACTTATGGCAGACAGTCCCCAAGGTCGAGGGGGCGGTTTCTACTCTAAACAAACGCACCACTATACCCATAGAAGATAGTTGTGCTTTCAAAGATCCTATGGATAAAAAATTAGAGGGTTTGCTTAAAAAGATGTTTGTTCAGCAAGGTTACCTTCTACAACCAATTTCATGCATTGTTCCTGTCACTACAGCAGCGTGTTTCTGGTTCGATGAACTAGAAAAGGCGCTCAATAAAGATTCTTCTTATGAGGAGATTTTGGACAGAATTCATGCTCTCAAATTGGCTAACTCTTTCACCCTAGACGCCACTTTGCAATTGGCTAGATTAGCGGCGAAAAATTCTGGGTTTGCTATTGTGGCGCGCAGAGCGCTTTGGCTAAAATCTTGGTCAGCGGATGCGTCTTCCAAGAACAAATTGCTTAACATTCCTTTCAAGGGGAAAACGCTGTTTGGCCCTGACTTGAAAGAGATTATTTCTGATATCACTGGGGGCAAGGGCCACGCCCTTCCTCAGGATAGGTCTTTCAAGGCCTAAAATAAACCTAATTTTCGTCCCTTTCGCAGAAACGGACAAGCCCCAAGTGCTACGTCCTCTAAGCAAGAGGGTAATACTTCTCAAGCCAAGCCAGCCTGGAGGCCAATGCAAGGCTGGAACAAAGGTAAGCAGGCCAAGAAACCTGCCACTGCTACCAAGACAGCATGAGATGTTGGCCCCCGATCCGGGACCGGATCTGGTGGGGGGCAGACTCTCTCTCTTCGCTCAGGCTTGGGCAAGAGATGTTCTGGATCCTTGGGCGCTAGAAATAGTCTCCCAAGGTTATCTTCTGGAATTCAAGGGGCTTCCCCCAAGGGGGAGGTTCCACAGGTCTCAATTGTCTTCAGACCACATAAAAAAACAGGCATTCTTACATTGTGTAGAAGACTTGTTAAAAATGGGAGTGATTCATCCTGTTCCATTAGGAGAACAAGGGATGGGGTTCTACTCCAATCTGTTCGTAGTTCCCAAAAAAGAGGGAACATTCAGACCAATCTTAGATCTCAAGATCCTAAACAAGTTTCTCAAGGTTCCATCGTTCAAAATGGAAACCATTCGAACAATTCTTCCTTCCATCCAGGAAGGTCAATTCATGACCACGGTGGATTTAAAGGATGCGTATCTACATATTCCTATCCACAAGGAACATCATCGGTTCCTAAGGTTCGCATTTCTGGACAAGCATTACCAGTTTGTGGCACTTCCGTTCGGATTAGCCACTGCTCCAAGAATTTTCACAAAGGTACTAGGGTCCCTTCTAGCGGTGCTAAGACCAAGGGGCATTGCAGTAGTACCTTACTTGGACGACATACTGATTCAAGCGTCGTCCCTTCCACAAGCAAAGGCTCACACGGACATTGTCCTGGCCTTTCTCAGATCTCACGGGTGGAAAGTGAACGTAGAAAAAAGTTCTCTATCTCCGTCAACAAGGGTTCCCTTCTTGGGAACAATAATAGACTCCTTAGAAATGAGGATTTTTCTGACAGAGGCCAGAAAATCAAAACTTCTAAACTCTTGTCAAATACTTCATTCTGTTCCTCTTCCTTCCATAGCGCAGTGCATGGAAGTAATAGGTTTGATGGTAGCGGCAATGGACATAGTTCCTTTTGCGCAAATTCATCTAAGACCATTACAACTGTGCATGCTCAGTCAGTGGAATGGGGACTATACAGACTTGTCTCCGACGATATAAGTAGATCAGAGGACCAGAGATTCACTCCGTTGGTGGCTGTCCCTGGACAACCTGTCACAGGGGATGAGCTTCCGCAGACCAGAGTGGGTCATTGTCACGACCGACGCCAGTCTGGTGGGCTGGGGCGCGGTCTGGGGACCCCTGAAAGCTCAGGGTCTTTGGTCTCGGGAAGAATCTCTTCTCCCGATAAATATTCTGGAACTGAGAGCGATATTCAATGCTCTCAAGGCTTGGCCTCAGCTAGCAAAGGCCAAGTTCATACGGTTTCAATCAGACAACATGACGACTGTTGCGTACATCAACCATCAGGGGGGAACAAGGAGTTCACTGGCGATGGAAGAAGTGACCAAAATCATTCAATGGACGGAGACTCACTCCTGCCACTTGTCTGCAATCCACATCCCAGGAGTGGAAAATTGGGAAGCGGATTTTCTGAGTCGTCAGACATTTCATCCGGGGGAGTGGGAACTCCATCCGGAAATCTTTGCCCAAATTACTCAATGTGGTGGCGTCTATTGGAAACATTTTTCTAAATATCGGAGGGGGTGAGAACGGCACACCGGGTCTATCCCACTCCTTAGTAACAATTTCAGTAAGTCTCTTAGGTATAGGAAAAATCTCAGTACTCGTCGGTACCGCAAAATATTTATCCAACCTACACATTTTCTCTGGTATTGCAACTGTGTTACAATCATTCAGAGCCGCTAACACCTCCCCTAGTAATACACGGAGGTTTTCCAGTTTAAATTTAAAATTTGAAATATCTGAATCCAGTCTGTTTGGATCAGAACCGTCACCCACAGAATGAAGTTCTCCGTCCTCATGTTCTGCCACCTGTGACGCAGTGTCTGACATGGCCCTAATATTATCAGCGCACTCTGTTCTCACCCCAGAGTGATCACGCTTACCTCTTAGTTCTGGTAATTTAGCCAAAACCTCAGTCATAACAGTAGCCATATCCTGTAATGTGATTTGTAATGGCCGCCCAGATGTACTCGGCGCTACAATATCACGCACCTCCCTCTGAGCGGGAGATGTAGGTACTGACACGTGAGGCGAGTTAGTCGGCATAACTCTCCCCTCGTTGTTTGGTGAAATTTGTTCAATTTGTACAGATTGACTTTTATTTAAAGTAGCATCAATACAGTTAGTACATAAATTTCTATTGGGCTCCACTTTGGCATTGCAACAAATGACACAGGTATCATCCTCTGAATCAGACATGTTTTAACACACTAGCAAATAAACTTGCAACTTGGAAATACAATTCAATTAGAATAATATTAAAACGTACTGTGCCTTTAAGAAGCACAGAAGATCTATGACAGTTGAAAATTAATAATTGAAACAGTTATAGCCTCAATCCTTGTAAACAACACAACTTTAGCAAAGGTTTAATCCCATTAGCAAAGATAACAAATTCTGAAAGCAGGAAACAAATTACAGAATAAACGTTTTTTATCTCAGTCAAACTATAATTCTCACAGCTCTGCTGAGAGAAATTACCTCCCTCAAAATAAGTTTTGAAGACCCCTGAGCTCTGTAGAGATGAACCGGATCATGCAGGGAATACAATGAGTTGCTGACTGAAATATTTGATGCATAGTAAAAGCGCCAAAAAACGGCCCCTCCCCTCACACACAGCAGTGAGGGAGAACAGAAACTGTCAGAAAAACAGATTAAGCAACTGCCAAGTGGAAAATAGTGCCCAAACATTTATTCACACAGTACCTCAGCAAATGAAAACGATTTTACATTCCAGCAAAAACGTTAAACATAATCTCTAGTTATTAAACAGCTTTATGTATTTCTTACAGTGTAATTCTAGTGAAGTACCATTCCCCAGAATACTGAAGTGTAAAGTATACATACATGACATTATATCGGTATGGCAGGATTTTCTCATCAATTCCATTGTCAGAAAATAAAAACTGCTACATACCTCTATGCAGATTCATCTGCCCGCTGTCCCCTGATCTGAAGTTTACCTCACTCCTCAGATGGCCGAGAACAGCAATATGATCTTAACTACTCCGGCTAAAATCATAGCAAAACTCTGGTAGATTCTTCTTCAAACTCTGCCAAAGAGGTAATAACACACTCCGGTGCTATTTTAAAATAACAAACTTTTGATTGAAGATATAAAACTAAGTATAATCACCATAGTCCTCTCACACATCCTATCTAGTCGTTGGGTGCAAGAGAATGACTGGGAGTGACGTAGAGGGGAGGAGCTATATGCAGCTCTGCTGGGTGAATCCTCTTGCACTTCCTGTTGGGGAGGAGTAATATCCCAGAAGTAATGATGACCCGTGGACTGATCACACTTAACAGAAGAAAAACCAATAAAAAACAAGATCAAAAGCGCTAAGGACTGTATATCAATAACAGGACAAAGCCTTACACATTTATTTATACAGTACATATAATCAGCAATAGCAAGGAATACGCTAATAATTGTGCAAACAGATAATAGTGCACATCAATTTAAATAACTCCCATCAATCTAGGGGCAAGGTGTAAACAACAAGCTCAGCACTATATCATGCAAAGCATAGTTCCAAATCACCAGATTTAATATAAACAATCCAAATGATGACTATTATATCTGGGTTGCACATAAGCCAGGGGTAGTTGTAAACGTATACTGTCCTGAAAAAGTGAAAAGTAGACGTCTGTAGACGTCCTTTAGGCTAAGGACATAACCATAAAATACAAAACCATATGCAGGAGGTCATTGGAGTGAAGCAGCTGGTGTTGTGCACAGACCAACTAATTGCAAACCAACTAATCGATTATGAGATTCGTTGACAACTATTTTCATAATCGATTATTATCGATTATGCCGATTAGTTGTTACAGCTCTAGATCCTACTGTGATCACCATCTTTTGAAACCTTTTTGCTTACCTAATTTATTTATTTCATGGTGGTGAGAGTTCACAAGCCCCACCCTTGTTCTCACATGTACATCTGGTGGCAGGGGTTGTTTTGCGCTTCATATACTGCTTTGGAACTTTCCAGTATTTCTCTTGTTAAGTGTGTTCAGTCCACGGGTCATCCATTACTTATGGGATATATTCTCCTCCCCAACAGGAAGTTGCAAGAGGATCACCCAAGCAGAGCTGCTATATAGCTCCTCCCCTCACATGTCATATCCAGTCATTCTCTTGCAACCCTCAACAAAGAAGGAGGTCGCGAGAGGAGCTGGAGTTTTTACTTAACTATTCTTCAATCAAAAGTTTGTTATTTTAAATGGCACCGGAGCGTGCTGTTTCTTCTGTTAAGTGTGATCAGTCCACGGGTCATCATTACTTCTGGGATATTAACTGCTCCCCTACAGGAAGTGCAAGAGGATTCACCCAGCAGAGCTGCATATAGCTCCTCCCCTCTACGTCACTCCCAGTCATTCTCTTGCACCCAGCAACTAGATAGGTCGTGTGAGAGGACTATGGTGATTATACTTAGTTTTATATCTTCAATCAAAAGTTTGTTATTTTAAAATAGCACCGGAGTGTGTTATTACCTCTCTGGCAGAGTTTGAGGAAGAATCTACCAGAGTTTTGCTATGATTTTAGCCGGAGTAGTTAAGATCATATTGCTGTTCTCGGCCATCTGAGGAGTGAGGTAAACTTCAGATCAGGGGACAGCGGGCAGATGAATCTGCATAGAGGTATGTAGCAGTTTTTATTTTCTGACAATGGAATTGATGAGAAAATCCTGCCATACCGATATAATGTCATGTATGTATACTTTACACTTCAGTATTCTGGGAGAATGGTACTTCACTAGAATTACACTGTAAGAAAGACATAAAGCTGTTTAATAACTAGAGATTATGTTTAACGTTTTTGCTGGAATGTAAAATCGTTTTCATTTGCTGAGGTACTGAATGAATAAATGTTTGGGCACCATTTTTCCACTTGGCAGTTGCTTAAATCTGTTTTTTCTGTCAGTTTCTGTTCTCCCTCACTGCTGTGTGTGTGGGGGAGGGGCGCTTTTACTATGCATCAAATATTTCAGTCAGCAACTCATTGTATTCCCTGCATGATCTGGTTCATCTCTACAGAGCTCAGGGGTCTTCAAAACTTATTTTGAGGGAGGTAATTTCTCTCAGCAGAGCTGTGAGAATTATAGTTTGACTGAAATAAAAAATTTTATTCTGTAATTTGTTTCCTGCTTTCAGAAATTGTTATCTTTGCTAATGGGATTAAACCTTTGCTAAAGTTGTGTTGTTTACAAGGATTGAGGCTATAACTGTTTCATTTTATTAATTTTTAACTGTCATAGATCTTCTGTGCTTCTTAAAGGCACAGTACTTTTTAATATTATTCTATTTGAATTGTATTTCCAAGTTGCAAGTTTATTTGCTAGTGTGTTAAACATGTCTGATTCAGAAGATGATACCTGTGTCATTTGTTGCAATGCCAAAGTGGAGCCCAATAGAAATTTATGTACTAACTGTATTGATGCTACTTTAAATAAAAATCAATCTGTACAAATTGAACAAATTTCACCAAACAACGAGGGGAGAGTTATGCCGACTAACTCGCCTCACGTGTCAGTACCTACATCTCCCGCTCAGAGGGAGGTGCGTGATATTGTAGCGCCGAGTACAGCTGGGCGGCCATTACAAATCACATTACAGGATATGGCTACTGTTATGACTGAAGTTTTGGCTAAATTACCAGAACTAAAAGGTAAGCGTGATCACTCTGGGGTGAGAACAGAGTGCGCTGATAATATTAGGGCCATGTCAGACACTGCGTCACAGGTGGCAGAACATGAGGACGGAGAACTTCATTCTGTGGGTGACGGTTCTGATCCAAACAGACTGGATTCAGATATTTCAAATTTTAAATTTAAACTGGAAAACCTCCGTGTATTACTAGGGGAGGTGTTAGCGGCTCTGAATGATTGTAACACAGTTGCAATACCAGAGAAAATGTGTAGGTTGGATAAATATTTTGCGGTACCGACGAGTACTGAGGTTTTTCCTATACCTAAGAGACTTACTGAAATTGTTACTAAGGAGTGGGATAGACCCGGTGTGCCGTTCTCACCCCCTCCGATATTTAGAAAAATGTTTCCAATAGACGCCACCACAAGGGACTTATGGCAAACGGTCCCTAAGGTGGAGGGAGCAGTTTCTACTTTAGCTAAGCGTACCACTATCCCGGTGGAGGATAGCTGTGCTTTTTCAGATCCAATGGATAAAAAGTTAGAGGGTTACCTTAAGAAAATGTTTGTTCAACAAGGTTTTATATTGCAACCCCTTGCATGCATTGCGCCGATCACGGCTGCAGCGGCATTCTGGATTGAGTCTCTGGAAGAGAACATTGGTTCAGCTACTCTGGACGACATTACGGACAGGCTTAGAGTCCTTAAACTAGCTAATTCATTCATTTCGGAGGCCGTAGTACATCTTACTAAACTTACGGCGAAGAATTCAGGATTCGCCATTCAGGCACGCAGGGCGCTGTGGCTAAAATCCTGGTCAGCTGATGTTACTTCTAAGTCTAAATTGCTTAATATACCTTTCAAAGGGCAGACCTTATTCGGGCCCGGGTTGAAAGAGATTATCGCTGACATTACAGGAGGTAAAGGCCATGCCCTGCCTCAGGACAAAGCCAAAGCCAAGACTAGACAGTCTAGTTTTCGTTCCTTTCGTAATTTCAAAGCAGGAGCAGCATCAACTTCCTCTGCACCAAAACAGGAAGGAGCTGTTGCTCGCTACAGACAAGGCTGGAAACCTAACCAGTCCTGGAACAAGGGCAAGCAGACTAGGAAACATGCTGCTGCCCCCAAAACAGCATGAATTGAGGGCCCCCGATCCGGGATCGGATCTAGTGGGGGGCAGACTTTCTCTCTTCGCCCAGGCTTGGGCAAGAGATGTTCAGGATCCCTGGGCGCTAGAGATAATATCTCAGGGATACCTTCTGGACTTCAAATACTCTCCTCCAAGAGAGAGATTTCATCTGTCAAGATTGTCAACAATCCAGACAAAGAAAGAGGCTTTTCTACGCTGCGTACAAGAGCTCTTGTTAATGGGAGTAATCCATCCAGTTCCACGATCGGAACAGGGACAGGGGTTTTACTCAAATCTGTTTGTGGTTCCCAAAAAAGAGGGAACTTTCAGACCAATCCTGGACTTAAAGATCCTAAACAAATTCCTAAGAGTTCCATCGTTCAAGATGGAGACTATTCGGACAATTTTACCTATGATCCAAGAGGGTCAGTACATGACCACTGTAGATTTAAAAGATGCTTACCTGCACATACCGATTCACAAAGATCATTACCGGTACCTAAGGTTTGCCTTCCTAGACAGGCATTACCAGTTTGTGGCTCTTCCATTCGGATTGGCTACAGCGCCAAGAATCTTCACAAAGGTTCTGGGTGCTCTTCTGGCGGTACTAAGACCGCGGGGAATCTCGGTAGCTCCATACCTAGACGACATTCTGATACAAGCTTCAAGCTTTCAAACTGCCAAATCTCATACAGAGTTAGTGCTGGCATTTCTAAGGTCACATGGATGGAAGGTGAACGAAAAGAAAAGTTCACTCGTTCCACTCACAAGAGTTCCCTTCCTGGGGACTCTTATAGATTCTGTAGAAATGAAGATTTACCTGACAGAGGACAGGCTATCAAGACTTCAAAGTGCTTGCCGCACTCTTCATTCCATTCAACACCCGTCAGTGGCTCAATGTATGGAGGTAATCGGCTTAATGGTAGCGGCAATGGACATAGTACCCTTTGCACGCTTACACCTCAGACCACTGCAACTGTGCATGCTAGGTCAGTGGAATGGGGATTACTCAGACTTATCCCCTTCTCTGAATCTGGATCAAGAGACCAGAAATTCTCTTCTATGGTGGCTTTCTCGGCCACACCTGTCCAGGGGGATGCCATTCAGCAGACCAGACTGGACAATTGTAACAACAGACGCCAGCCTTCTAGGTTGGGGTGCCGTCTGGAATTCCCTGAAGGCTCAGGGACTATGGAGTCAGGAGGAGAGTCTCCTGCCAATAAACATTCTGGAATTGAGAGCAGTTCTCAATGCCCTCCTGGCTTGGCCCCAGTTGACAACTCGGGGGTTCATCAGGTTTCAGTCGGACAACATCACGACTGTAGCTTACATCAACCATCAGGGAGGGACAAGAAGCTCCCTAGCTATGATGGAAGTATCAAAGATAATTCGCTGGGCAGAGTCTCACTCTTGCCACCTGTCAGCAATCCACATCCCGGGAGTGGAGAACTGGGAGGCGGATTTCTTAAGTCGTCAGACTTTTCATCCGGGGGAGTGGGAACTTCATCCGGAGGTCTTTGCCCAAATACTTCGACGTTGGGGCAAACCAGAGATAGATCTCATGGCGTCTCGACAGAACGCCAAGCTTCCTCGTTACGGGTCCAGATCCAGGGATCCAGGAGCAGTCCTGATAGATGCTCTGACAGCACCTTGGGACTTCAGGATGGCTTACGTGTTTCCACCCTTCCCGTTGCTTCCTCGATTGATAGCCAGAATCAAACAAGAGAGAGCATCAGTGATTCTAATAGCACCTGCGTGGCCACGCAGGACTTGGTATGCAGACCTGGTGGACATGTCATCCTGTCCGCCTTGGTCTCTACCTCTGAAACAGGACCTTCTGATACAGGGTCCCTTCAAACATCAAAATCTAACTTCTCTGAAGCTGACTGCTTGGAAATTGAACGCTTAATTTTATCAAGACGTGGGTTTTCTGAGTCAGTTATTAGTACCTTAATACAGACTAGGAAACCTGTTACCAGAAAGATTTACCATAAGATATGGCGTAAATACCTACATTGGTGTGAATCCAAAGGTTACTCTTGGAGTAAGGTTAGGATTCCTAGGATATTGTCTTTTCTACAAGAAGGTTTAGAAAAGGGTTTATCTGCTAGTTCATTAAAGGGACAGATCTCAGCTCTGTCCATTCTGTTACACAAACGTCTGTCAGAAGTTCCTGACGTCCAGGCTTTTTGTCAGGCTTTGGCCAGGATTAAGCCTGTGTTTAAAACTGTTGCTCCACCATGGAGTTTAAACCTTGTTCTTAATGTTTTACAGGGCGTTCCGTTTGAACCCCTTCATTCCATTGATATAAAGTTGTTATCTTGGAAAGTTCTATTTTTAATGGCTATTTCCTCGGCTCGAAGAGTCTCTGAATTATCAGCCTTACATTGTGATTCTCCTTATTTGATTTTTCATTCGGATAAGGTAGTCCTGCGTACTAAACCTGGGTTCTTACCTAAGGTAGTTACTAACAGGAATATCAATCAAGAGATTGTTGTTCCTTCTTTATGCCCAAATCCTTCTTCAAAGAAGGAACGTCTACTGCACAACCTGGATGTAGTCCGGGCTCTAAAATTTTACTTGCAGGCAACTAAGGAATTCCGACAAACGTCTTCTCTGTTTGTCATTTACTCTGGGCAGAGGAGAGGTCAAAAAGCTTCCGCTACCTCTCTTTCTTTTTGGCTTCGTAGCATAATTCGTTTAGCTTATGAGACTGCTGGACAGCAGCCCCCTGAAAGAATTACAGCTCATTCTACTAGAGCTGTGGCTTCCACTTGGGCCTTCAAGAATGAGGCCTCTGTTGAACAGATTTGCAAGGCTGCAACTTGGTCTTCGCTTCATACTTTTTCCAAATTTTACAAATTTGACACCTTTGCTTCATCGGAGGCTATTTTTGGGAGAAAGGTTCTTCAGGCAGTGGTTCCTTCTGTATAAAGAGTCTGCCTATCCCTCCCGTCATCCGTGTACTTTTGCTTTGGTATTGGTATCCCAGAAGTAATGATGACCCGTGGACTGATCACACTTAACAGAAGAAAACATAATTTATGCTTACCTGATAAATTCCTTTCTTCTGTAGTGTGATCAGTCCACGGCCCGCCCTGTTTTTAAGGCAGGTAAATATTTTTTAATTTATACTCCAGTCACCACTTCACCCTTGGCTTTTCCTTTCTCGTTGGTCCTTGGTCGAATGACTGGGAGTGACGTAGAGGGGAGGAGCTATATGCAGCTCTGCTGGGTGAATCCTCTTGCACTTCCTGTAGGGGAGCAGTTAATATCCCAGAAGTAATGATGACCCGTGGACTGATCACACTACAGAAGAAAGGAATTTATCAGGTAAGCATAAATTATGTTTTTTCTATCTCAGGCAGTATTTGGAAGAAGAAACTGCCTGCGTTTTTTTTCTATGATCTTAGCAGGCGTAACTAAGATCCACTGGCTGTTCTCGACATTCTGAGGAGTGGGGTAACTTCAGAAACTGGGAATAGCATGCGGGGTCCTCCGCAAATGAGGTATGTGCAGTACTTTATTTTCTGGGAATGGAATTGACTAAGAAAATACTGCTGTTACCGTATGATGTAAGTACAGCCTTAAATGCAGTAGTGGCAACTGGTATCAGGCTGATAAATGTATGCGCAGTCAAGTTATTTTCTAGGGACTAGAATTTGACTGAGAGAATACTGTTAAAACTGAAATAATACTTAAGCCTTATCTGCAGTGGTAACGACTGGTAGCAGGCTTAGTGATAACTTTGCATGACATTGGAAAATGTTATTTTTTATTAAAACGTTTACTGGCATGTTATTCGTTTTTGTGAGGTACTTTGGTGATAAATCTCTTTGGGCATGATTTTTTTCCACATGGCTGACATATATTTTCTGCATGGAAACCGTTATTTCTCCAACATAGGTGTGTCCGGTCCACGGCGTCATCCTTACTTGTGGGATATTCTCTTCCCCAACAGGAAATGGCAAAGAGCCCAGCAAAGCTGGTCACATGATCCCTCCTAGGCTCCACCTACCCCAGTCATTCTCTTTGCCGTTGCACAGGCAACATCTCCACGGAGATGGCTAAGAGTTTTTTGGTGTTTAAATGTAGTTTTTATTCTTCAATCAAGTGTTTGTTATTTTAAAATAGTGCTGGTATGTACTATTTACTCTGAAACAGAAAAGAGAAGAAGATTTCTGTTTGTAAGAGGAAGATGATTTTAGCAAACTAAAATCGATTGCTGTTTCCACACAGGACTGTTGAGATGAAGTAACTTCAGTTGGGGGAAGCAGTTGGCAGACTTTTCTGCCTGAGGTATGACTGGCCACATTTCTAACAAGACTTTGTAATGCTGGAAGGCTGTCATTTTCCCTATGGGGACCGGTAAGCCATTTTCTTAGATTAATTAAAAGAATAAAGGGCTTTATAAGGGTTTAAAAAACTGGTAGACATTTTTCTGGGCTAAAACGATTACTTTGCTAAGCATATTTGGCAGATTATAACTTTTTATAGTTATTATAATCTTGGGGATTGTTGTTAAAAAAACGGCAGGCACTGTATGGACACCTTTTTCAGATGGGGGCCTTCTCTAGTCATAGGCAGAGCCTCATTTTCGCGCCACTAATGCGCAGTTGTTTTTGGAAAGCAAGGCATGCAGATGCATGTGTGAGGAGCTAAGAACCACTGAAAAAGCTTATAGAAGGCGTCATTTGGTATTGTATTCCCCTCTGGGCTTGGTTGGGTCTCAGCAAAGCAGATACCTGGGACTGTATAGGGGTTAAATGTAAAAAATGGCTCCGGTTCCGTTATTTTAAGGGTTAAAGCTTTCAAATTTGGTGTGCAATACTTTTAAGGCTTTAAGACACTGTGGTGAAATTTTGGTGAATTTTGAACAATTGCTTCATGCTTTTTCGCATATTCAGTAATAAAGTGTGTTCTGTTTAAAATTTAAAGTGACGGTAACGGTTTTATTTTAAAACGTTTTTTGTGCTTTGTTGACAAGTTTAAGCCTGTTTAACATGTCTGAACCATCAGATAAGCGATGTTCTATATGTATGAAAGCCAATGTGTCTCCCCATTTAAATATATGTGATAATTGTGACATAGTGTCCAAACAAAGTAGGGACAATGATGCCACAGATGATAATAGTGCCCAAGATGATTGTTCAGATGAGGGGAGTAAGCATGGTACTGCATCATCCCCTTCTGTGTCTACACCAGTTTTGCCCACACAAGAGGCCCCTAGTACATCTAGTGCGCCAATACTTATTACCATGCAACAATTAACGGCTGTTATGGATAATTCTATTGCAAATATTTTATCTAAAATGCCTACTTATCAGAGAAAGCGCGATTGCTCTGTTTAAAAAACACTGAAGAGCAAGAGGACGCTGATGATAACGTTTCTGATATACCCTCACACCAATCTGAAGGGGCCAGGAGGGAGGTTTTGTCTGAGGGAGAAATTTCAGATTCAGGAAAAATTTCTCAACAAGCTGAACCTGATGTTGTAACATTTAAATTTAAATTAGAACATCTCCACGCACTGCTTAAGGAGGTATTATCTACTCTGGATGATTGTGACAATTTGGTCACTCCAGAGAAATTATGTAAGATGGACAAGTTCCTAGAGGTTCCGGTGCCCCCCGATGTTTTTCCTATACCCAAGCGGGTGGCGGACATAGTAAATAAAGAATGGGAAAGGCCCGGCATACCTTTTGTTCCTCCCCCTATATTTAAGAAATTATTTCCTATAGTCGACCCCAGAAAGGACTTATGGCAGACAGTCCTTAAGGTCGAGGGGGCGGTCTCTACTCTAAACAAACGCACTACTATTCCCATAGAAGATAGTTGTGCTTTCAAAGATCCTATGGATAAAAAATTAGAGGGTTTGCTTAAAAAGATGTTTGTTCAGCAAGGTTACCTTCTACAACCAATTTCATGCATTGTTCCTGTCACTACGGCAGCGTGTTTCTGGTTCGAAGAACTAGAAAAGTCGCTCAATAAAGAATCTTCGTATGAGGAGGTTATGGACAGAGTTCAAGCACTTAAATTGGCTAACTCTTTTATTCTAGATGCCGCTTTGCAATTAGCTAGATTAGCGGCGAAAAATTCAGGGTTTGCTATCGTGGCGCGCAGAGCGCTTTGGCTAAAGTCTTGGTCAGCGGATGTGTCTTCCAAGACAAAATTGCTTAACATCCCTTTCAAGGGCAAAACACTGTTTGGTCCTGATTTGAAAGAGATTATTTCAGACATCACCGGGGGTAAGGGCCACGCCCTTCCTCAGGATAGGTCTTTTAAGGCTAGAAATAAGCCTAATTTTCGTCCCTTTCGCAGAAACGGACCAGCCTCTACTTCTACATCCTCTAAGCAAGAGGGTAATACTTCTCAACCCAAACCAGCCTGGAGACCAATGCAAGGCTGGAACAAGGGTAAGCAGGCCAAGAAGCCTGCCACTGCTACCAAAACAGCATGAAGGGATGGCCCCCGATCCGGGACCGGATCTGGTGGGGGGCAGACTTTCTCTCTTTGCTCAGGCCTGGGCAAGAGATGTTCAGGATCCTTGGGCACTAGAAATTGTTTCTCAAGGTTATCTCCTGGAATTCAAGGAACTACCCCCAAGGGGAAGGTTCCACAGGTCTCAATTATCTTCAAACCAAATAAAAAGACAGGCATTCTTACATTGTGTAGAAGACCTGTTAAAGATGGGAGTAATTCATCCAGTTCCAATAGGAGAACAAGGGATGGGGTTTTACTCCAACCTGTTCATAGTTCCCAAAAAAGAGGGAACATTCAGACCAATTTTAGATCTCAAGATCCTAAACAAATTTCTCAGGGTTCCATCGTTCAAAATGGAAACCATTCGAACGCTCCTTCCTACCATCCAGGAAGGTCAATTTATGACCACGGTGGATTTAAAGGATGCGTACCTACATATTCCTATCCACAAGGAACATCATCAGTTCCTAAGGTTCGCTTTTCTGGACAAGCATTACCAGTTTGTGGCACTTCCATTCGGATTAGCCACTGCTCCGAGAATTTTCACAAAGGTACTAGGGTCCCTTCTAGCGGTTCTAAGACCAAGGGGCATTGCAGTAGTACCGTACTTGGACGACATCCTGATTCAAGCGTCGTCTCTGTCAAAAGCAAAGGCTCATACGGACATCGTCCTAGCCTTTCTCAGATCTCACGGATGGAAAGTGAACATAGAAAAAAGTTCTCTTTCCCCGTCAACAAGAGTTCCCTTCTTGGGAACAATAATAGACTCCTTAGAAATGAGGATTTTTCTGACAGAGGTCAGAAAATCAAAACTTCTAAGTTCTTGTCAAGTACTTCATTCTGTTCTTCGTCCTTCCATAGCGCAGTGCATGGAAGTAATAGGATTGATGGTTGCAGCAATGGACATAGTTCCTTTTGCACAAATTCATCTAAGACCATTACAACTGTGCATGCTCAGACAGTGGAATGGGGATTATACAGACTTGTCTCCGACGATTCAAGTAGATCAAAGGACCAGAGATTCACTCCGTTGGTGGCTGATCCTGGACAACCTGTCACAGGGAATGAGCTTCCGCAGACCAGAGTGGGTCATTGTCACGACCGACGCCAGTCTGGTGGGCTGGGGCGCGGTCTGGGAACCCCTGAAAGCTCAGGGTCTATGGTCTCGGGAAGAATCTCTTCTCCCGATAAACATTCTGGAACTGAGAGCGATATTCAATGCTCTCAAAGCTTGGCCTCATCTAGCAAAGGCCAAATTCATAAGGTTTCAATCAGACAACATGACGACAGTTGCATATATCAACCATCAGGGGGGAACAAGGAGTTCCCTGGCGATGGAGGAAGTGACCAAGATAATTCAATGGGCGGAGGATCACTCCTGCCACTTGTCTGCAATCCACATCCCAGGAGTGGAAAATTGGGAAGCGGATTTTCTGAGTCGTCAGACATTCCATCCGGGGGAGTGGGAACTCCATCCGGAAATCTTTGCCCAAATAACTCGATTATGGGGCATTCCAGACATGGATCTGATGGCCTCTCGTCAGAACTTCAAGGTTCCTTGTTACGGGTCCAGATCCAGGGATCCCAAGGCGACTCTAGTAGATGCACTAGTAGCACCTTGGACCTTCAACCTAGCTTATGTATTCCCACCGTTTCCTCTCATCCCCAGGCTGGTAGCCAGGATCAATCAGGAGAGGGCTTCGGTGATCTTGATAGCTCCTGCGTGGCCACGCAGGACTTGGTATGCAGACCTGGTGAATATGTCATCGGCTCCACCATGGAAGCTACCTTTGAGACAGGACCTTCTTGTTCAAGGTCCATTCGAACATCCGAATCTGGTTTCCCTCCAGCTGACTGCTTGGAGATTGAACGCTTGATTTTATCAAAGCGTGGGTTTTCAGATTCTGTAATAGATACTCTGATTCAGGCTAGAAAGCCTGTAACTAGAAAAATTTACCATAAGATATGGAAAAAATATATCTGTTGGTGTGAATCTAAAGGATTCCCCTGGAACAAGATAAAAATTCCTAAGATTCTATCCTTTCTACAAGAAGGTTTGGAGAAAGGATTATCTGCAAGTTCTCTGAAGGGACAGATCTCTGCGTTATCTGTTTTACTTCACAAAAGGCTGGCAGCTGTGCCAGACGTTCAAGCGTTTGTTCAGGCTCTGGTTAGAATCAAGCCTGTTTACAGACCTTTGACTCCTCCCTGGAGTCTTAATCTAGTTCTTTCAGTTCTTCAAGGGGTTCCGTTTGAACCCTTACATTCCGTAGATATTAAGTTATTATCTTGGAAAGTTTTGTTTTTGGTTGCAATTTCTTCTGCTAGAAGAGTTTCTGAGTTATCTGCTCTGCAGTGTTCTCCGCCCTATCTGGTGTTCCATGCAGATAAGGTGGTTTTGCGTAATAAGCCTGGTTTTCTTCCGAAAGTTGTTTCCAACAAGAATATTAACCAGGAGATAGTGGTACCTTCTTTGTGTCCGAATCCAGTTTCAAAGAAGGAACGTTTGTTACACAATTTGGACGTAGTCCGTGCTCTAAAATTCTATTTAGAGGCCACTAAAGATTTCAGACAAACATCTTCTTTGTTTGTTGTTTATTCTGGTAAAAGGAGAGGTCAAAAGGCAACTTCTACCTCTCTTTCTTTTTGGCTTAAAAGCATTATCCGATTGGCTTATGAGACTGCCAGACGGCAGCCTCCTGAAAGAATCACAGCTCATTCCACTAGGGCTGTGGCTTCCACATGGGCCTTCAAGAACGAGGCTTCTGTTGACCAGATATGTAAGGCAGCGACTTGGTCTTCACTGCACACTTTTGCCAAATTTTACAAATTTGATACTTTTGCTTCTTCAGAGGCTATTTTTGGGAGAAAGGTTTTGCAAGCCGTGGTGCCTTCCATTTAGGTGACCTGATTTGCTCCCTCCCTTCATCCGTGTCCTAAAGCTTTGGTGGACCGGACACACCTATGTTGGAGAAAACAGAATTTATGCTTACCTGATAAATTACTTTCTCCAACGGTGTGTCCGGTCCACGGCCCGCCCTGGTTTTTTTAATCAGGTCTGATGAATTATTTTCTCTAACTACAGTCACCACGGTATCATATGGTTTCTCCTATGCATATTTCCTCCTGTACGTCGGTCGAATGACTGGGGTAGGCGGAGCCTAGGAGGGATCATGTGACCAGCTTTGCTGGGCTCTTTGCCATTTCCTGTTGGGGAAGAGAATATCCCACAAGTAAGGATGACGCCGTGGACCGGACACACCGTTGGAGAAAGTAATTTATCAGGTAAGCATAAATTCTGTTATCAGGGCTCCCACTGTTGTGATAGGAGTGGGAGGGACCTTGTTTTAGCGCCTTGTTGCGCAGTTAAAATTCTAGCACAGTCTTCCTGCTTCTTCCTCTTTGATCCAGGACGTCTCAAGAGAGCGCAGGGGTCTGCAAAAGTCATTTTTGAGGGAGGTAATCAGTCACAGCAGATCTGTGACAGTGTGCTTGACTGTGATTAAAAGCGTTAAATCTTAATTGATATCCGTTTTATCCGTTTTGGGTATTGAGGGGTTAATCATCCTTTTGCTAATGGGTGCAATGCTCTGCTAATTTTACACTTCTTGTTAAGAATTGTTTTAATTATATCTGTATTTTTAAAGCGCTGCAGCGTTTTTTATATTGCTTGTAAACTTATTGAAAGCGATTTCCAAGCTTGCTAGTTTCATTGCTAAATCTGTTTAAACATGTCTGATTCAGAGGAAACTGTTTGTTCATCATGTTCAAGAGCCAATGTGGAGCCCAATAGAACGATGTGTACCAATTGTATTGATATTGCTTTGAATAAAAGTCAATCTGTACCGATAGAGAAACTATCACCAGACAACGAGGGGGAAGTTATGCCGCCTAACTCTCCTCACGTGTCAGTACCTGCGTCTCCCGCTTGGGAGATGCGTAGAATTGAGACGCCTAGTACATCTAGGCCCTTACAAATCACTTTACATGATATGGCTAATGTTATGAAAGAAGTATTATATAATATGCCCGAATTGAGGGGCAAGCGCAATAGCTCTGGGTTAAGGACAGAGCGCGCTGATGACACGAGAGCCATGTCTGATACTGCGTCACAATTTGCAGAACATGAGGACGGTGAGCTTCATTCTGTCGGTGACGGTTCTGATCCGGGGAGACCGGATTCAGAAATTTCAAATTTTAAATTTAAGCTTGAGAACCTCCGTGTGTTACTAGGGGAGGTATTAGCGGCTCTGAACGATTGCGACACGGTGGCAATCCCAGAGAAATTATGTAGGTTGGATAGATACTATGCGGTACCGGTGTGTACTGACGTCTTTCCTATACCAAAAAGACTTACAGAAATTATTAGTAAGGAGTGGGATAGACCCGGTGTGCCTTTTTCCCCTCCCCCGATATTCAGAAAAATGTTTCCTATAGACGCCACCACACGAGACTTATGGCAGACGGTCCCTAAGGTGGAGGGAGCAGTTTCTACTTTAGCCATAGCTGTGCTTTCTCAGATCCAATGGATAAAAAGTTAGAGGGTTATCTTAAGAAAATGTTTGTTCAACAGGGTTTTATTTTGCAGCCTCTTGCATGCATTGCGCCTGTCACGGCTGCAGCGGCATTCTGGTTTGAGTCTCTGGAAGAGGCGATTCGCACAGAGCCATTGGATGAGGCTTTGCGCAGAGTTAGAACCCTTAAGCAAGCTAATGCGTTTGTTTCAGATGCCGTAGTACATCTAACCAAACTTACGGCTAAAAATTCCGGATTCGCCATACAGGCGCACAGAGCGCTCTGGCTTAAATCCTGGTCAGCGGATGTAACTTCCAAGTCTAAGCTACTTAACATTCCTTTCAAAGGGCAGACCTTATTCGGGCCCGGCTTGAAGGAAATTATTGCTGACATTACGGGAGGTAAGGGCCACGCCCTTCCTCAGGACAGGGCCAAACCAAAGGCCAAACAGTCTAATTTTCGTGCCTTTTCGTAACTTCAAGGCAGGAGCAGCATCAACTTCCTCCGCTCCAAAACAGGAAGGAACTACTGCTCGTTACAGACAGGGTTGGAAAGGCAACCAGTCATGAAACAAGGGCAAGCAGGCCAGAAAGCCTACTTCCGCCCCTAAGACAGCATGAAGACAGGGCCCCCTATCCGGAGACGGATTTAGTGGGGGGCAGACTTTCTCTCTTCGCCCAGGCTTGGGCAAGAGAAGTACAGGATCCCTGGACGTTGAAGATTATATCTCAGGGATACCTGCTGGATTTCAAAACCTCTCCTCCACAAGGGAGGTTCTATCTTTCGAGGTTATCAACAAACCTAGTAAAGAGAGAGGCATTTCTACAATGTGTACAAGATCTCTTAATCATGGGAGTGATCCACTCAGTTCCGCGATCGGAACAGGGACAAGGATTTTACTCAAATCTATTTGTGGTTCCCAAAAAAGAGGGAACCTTCAGGCCAATCTGGGACTTATAGATCTTAAACAAATTCCTAAGGGTACCATCGTTCAAGATGGAAACCATTCGAACCATCCTACCCATGATCCAAGAGGGTCAATACATGACCACAGTGGACTTAAAGGATGCTTACCTTCACATACCGATTCACAAGGATCATTATCGGTACCTAAGGTTTGCCTTTCTAGACAGGCACTACCAGTTTGTGGCTCTTCCCTTTGGGTTAGCCACGGCCCCGAGAATTTTTGGCGGTACTAAGACCACGAGGCATAGCGGTGGCTCCGTACCTAGACGACATTCTGATACAAGCGTCAAGTTTTCGGAATGCAAAGTCTCATACAGAGATAGTTCTTGCATTTCTGAGGTCGCATGGGTGGAAAGTGAACGTGGAAAAGAGTTCTCTGTTACCACTCACAAGGGTCCCTTTTCTAGGGACTCTTATAGATTCTGTAGAGATGAAGATTTACCTGACGGAGTCCAGGTTATCAAAGATTCTCAATGCTTGCCGTGTCCTTCATTCCATTCCAAGCCCATCAGTAGCTCAGTGCATGGAGGTAATTGGCTTAATGGTCGCGGCAATGGACATAGTGCCATTTGCGCGCCTGCATCTCAGACCGCTGCAACTATGCATGCTCAGTCAATGGAACGGGGATTACTCGGATCTGTCCCCTTTGCTAAATCTGGACCAGGAGACCAGAGATTCTCTTCTCTGGTGGTTGTCACCGGTTCATCTGTCCAAAGGAATGACCTTTCACAGACCAGATTGGACGATTGTAACAACGGATGCCAGCCTTCTAGGCTGGGGAGCAGTCTGGAATTCCCTGAAGGCTCAGGGTTCGTGGACTCAGGAGGAGAAACTCCTTCCAATAAACATTCTAGAATTAAGAGCAATATTCAATGCTCTTCTAGCTTGGCCTCAGTTAGCAAGACTGAGGTTCATCAGATTTCAGTCGGACAATATCACGACTGTGGCTTACATCAATCATCAAGGGGGAACCAGGAGTTCCCTAGCGATGTTGGAAGTCTCGACGATAATTCGCTGGGCAGAGTCTCACTCTTGCCACCTGTCAGCGATTTACATCCCAGGCGTAGAGAACTGGGAGTCGGTTTTCCTAAGACGCCAGAATTTTCATCCGGGAGAGTGGGAACTTCACCCGGAGGTATTTGCTCAACTGATTCGTCGTTGGGGCGAACCGGATCTGGATCTCATGGGATCTCGCCAGAACGCGAAGCTTCCTTGTTACGGATCCAGGTCCAGGGACCCGGGAGCGGTGCTGGTAGATGCATTAGCAGCCCCTTGGGTTTTCAACATAGCTTATGTGTTTCCCCCATTTCCATTGCTACCTCGACTGATTGCCAGGATCAAACAGGAGAGGGCATCAGTGATTCTGATAGCGCCTGCGTGGCCACGCAGGACCTGGTATGCAGACCTAGTGAACATGTCGTCCTGTCCACCATGGTCTCTTCCTCTGAGGCAGGACCTTCTACTTCAGGGTCCTTTCAACCATCCAAACCTAATTTCTCTGAGGCTGACTGCCTGGAAATTGAACGCTTGATTCTATCAAAGCGTGGGTTTTCGGATTTGGTTATTGATACATTAATACAGGCTCGGAAACCTGTGACCAGAAAGATTTACCATAAGATATGGCGTAAATATTTATATTGGTGTGAATCCAAGAGTTACTCATGGAGTAAGGTTAGGATTCCTAGGATATTGGCTTTTCTACAAGAGGGTTTAGAAAAGGGTTTATCCGCTAGTTCGCTAAAGGGACAGATTTCAGCTCTGTCTATTCTTTTACACAAACGTCTGGCAGAGAATCCAGACGTCCAGGCCTTTTGTCAGGCTTTGGCTAGAATTAAGCCTGTGTTTAAAGCTGTTGCTCCTCCGTGGAGCTTAAACTTGGTTCTTAAAGTTGTTCAGGGTGTTCCGTTTGAACCCCTTCATTCCATTGATATTAAGCTTTTATCTTGGAAGGTTTTGTTTTTGATGGCTATTTCCTCGGCTCGGAGAGTCTTTGAGTTATCTGCCTTACATTGTGATTCTCCTTATCTGATCTTTCATTCAGACAAGGTAGTACTGCGTACTAAACCTGGGTTTTTGCCTAAGGTTGTTTCTAACAGGAATATCAATCAAGAGATTGTTGTTCCATCATTGTGTCCTAATCCTTCTTCAAAGAAGGAACGTCTTTTGCATAATCTAGACGTGGTCCGTGCTCTGAAGTTCTACTTACAGGCAACTAAAGATTTTAGACAAACTTCTTCTCTGTTTGTCGTTTACTCTGGACAGAGGAGAGGTCAAAAGGCTTCGGCTACCTCTCTCATTTTGGCTTCGTAGCATAATACGTTTAGCCTATGAGACTGCTGGACAGCAGCCTCCTGAAAGAATTACAGCTCATTCCACTAGAGCTGTGGCTTCCACCTGGGCCTTTAAGAATGAGGCCTCTGTTGAACAGATTTGCAAGGCTGCAACTTGGTCTTCACTTCATACTTTTTCCAAATTTTCCAAATTTGACACTTTCGCTTCTTCGGAGGCTGGTTTTGGGAGAAAGGTTCTACAGGCAGTGGTTCCTTCTGTTTAATGTTCCTGCCTTGTCCCTCCCATCATCCGTGTACTTAGCTTTGGTATGGGTATCCCATAAGTAATGGATGACCCGTGGACTGAACACACTTAACAAGAGAAAACATAATTTATGCTTACCTGATAAATTTATTTCTCTTGTAGTGTGTTCAGTCCACGGCCCGCCCTGTCTTTTTAAGGCAGGTTCTAAATTTTAAATTATAACTCCAGTCACCACTGCACCCTATAGTTTCTCCTTTCTCGTCTTGTTTCGGTCGAATGACTGGATATGACATGTGAGGGGAGGAGCTATATAGCAGCTCTGCTTGGGTGATCCTCTTGCAACTTCCTGTTGGGGAGGAGAATATATCCCATAAGTAATGGATGACCCGTGGACTGAACACACTACAAGAGAAATAAATTTATCAGGTAAGCATAAATTATGTTTTCTGGTGTTTCCTCTCTGCCTTTTGTGTAACTGAAACTGAGTAATAATAGAGGATTGCTGGGAGTATCGAGTGGAACAATGCTCTGGAATGTACGAATGCTTTCGCCTCCTCTGGGTAGACTGGAAATATGCCACATGTGATGTGTTTGTGGACTGTCGCCATCATGAAATTATTTTGGTTTGTAAAAGCTACATTTGCAAGTCTGATACTCAATTTACATGTGATTTTAAAGATATTCCTCAGTGTAATCAGTCCAGAGTTGACCATGTTTTATCAATCCAGAGTTGACCATGTTTTATCAATCCAGAGTTGACCATGTTTTATCAATCCAGAGTTGACCATGTTTTATCAATCCAGAGTTGACCATGTTTTATCAATCCAGAGTTGACCATGTTTTATCAATCCAGAGTTGACCATGTTTTATCAATCCAGAGTTGACCATGTTTTATCAATCCAGAGTTGACCATGTTTTATCAATCCAGAGTTGACCATGTTTTATCAATCCAGAGTTGACCATGTTTTATCAATCCAGAGTTGACCATGTTTTATCAATCCAGAGTTGACCATGTTTTATCAATCCAGAGTTGACCATGTTTTATCAATCCAGAGTTGACCATGTTTTATCAATCCAGAGTTGACCATGTTTTAAGCTTTCTTCTAGACTCTAGGCTACAGTCCAGGATATTAACAATTCCAGGATTTCCATTTGTTTTGTGACACTATATTTAGAACTTCCGTTTTTGTTTTGTTTTTTTAATTTGACATTTTTTTTCTGTTTGCTGTAAAACACCTGCTATTACAATTTTACAAGTCCATTTACAACACTGCTTTCAGCAATGTCGGTGCATTGCTTGAGATTGTCTGGTTTCTCATGTCTGCTGGTTGCCTCATGCCAAGGGTCCCAGTTTGATCAGTTATTGCTTACTGTGTTGTTGTGTGAAGGAGTTGATTGGAAAGGCTTACAATTATATTATTATTCAAGGAAATGTAGTCGTATTAAATTTAGTGATTAAACTTACATTGTTCAATTCAGAGTATGTGAAGGTCTAATGTTTTAATAGATTTGCATCAAGCCAATTGGAAGTGGATTTTTGACTTTTAAAATGGTATCCCAGGATGATAACATTCTAAGATTATGGATGTGTATCATCTGAAACACGTTTAGATAGCTCTGAGAGAAAGCATGTAATTTTGTTATTTAAGAAGTAAATTGATCTGCTTCTATTGAATTCAGTATACTTTTATCCCCCCCCCCCCCCATTTATCTCGGTCAAATTTCAAATTGTAAGTGATGTCACAAGTTTATTGGATTTACCCATTTTGCTTTTGCTTTGTGTTTAAATTAAGCATAGTAAATCAGCATTAGTTGTAAGTAATTGCAGCTCTGTTTCTATGGCAGAGCTAAAACAAAGGAGAATTTTGTTGGCAGTTAATATGCGACAGAAGTTCACACTTTCATAAAAAAAGTCATGTTAAAAAAAAAAATTAACGGACATTTTCTCTGTACTTTGTGTCTGGCCTGGAGAAATGGGGGATGGGCTACATGGGAATGTAACTTACACCTAAATGGTTTCTTTTTGTTCTACCTGGCTCTGCTCCAGATGTCTCACAAGGTTTAATTCTGACTTTCTATTTATAGAAATGTGGTTCCATTGTCATGACAACCTTGCTTGAGGCCAGGGCAGCATGAAGCTATTTCTGTCTTTGTAATGCACAGTTGGGGAAAAATGTGTTTTTATCCTAAACAAGCAACTTCTAGAGTTGAGAGCAACCAGTACTACTAAAACATTATTTGGCTATGAAGCCTCAAAGAAAGTAACAGTAATTGTACCTTTTTACTCTCGGCATGTAGAAGTTTTTAAAAAAAACTGTTGTGAGGCAAGTTAAAGGGACATTAAACCCAAAAATTTTATTTCATGATTCAGACAGAGAATACAATTTTAAACAACATTCCAATTTACTTCTATTATCTAATTTTCTTCACTCTTTATATACCCTTTGTTAAAGAAATAGCAATGCACATGGGTGAGCCAATCACAGGAGGCAAATATGTGCAGCCACCAATCAGAAGCTACTGAGCATATCTAGATATGCTTTTCAGGAAGGAATATCAAGAGAATTAAAGGGACACTCAAAATGAAACTTTTATTATTCAGATAGAGCATGCCATTTTAAACAACTTGTGCACAGTCTTTTTATATTTAAACTTTTTGAGTCACCAGCTCCTAGTGAGCATGTGCAAGAATAAGTGTGTATGCATTTGTGAATGGCTGATGGCTGTCACATGGTACATGTATGCATTTGTGATTGGCTGATGGCTGTCACATGGTACAGGGGGAGTTGAAAAATACATAACTTTTAAAATTGTCAAAAAAAATCTTCTACTCATTTGAAGTTCAGACTAAGTGCTATTGCATTGTCTTGTATTCTTGCATTTGCTGATTATGCAAATCTACTGTGTTGACTGGTCCTTTAAGCAAATTAGATAACAGAAGTAAATTAGAAAGTTGTTTAAAATTGTATTCTCTATCTGAATCAGGAAAGAAAAAAATTGGGTTTAATGTCTCTTTAAGGAAGAAAGCCTAATGTTAAGAGAATGCAAGCGTTTTTTATCACAAGGGTGTGTGTTTCTGCAAGGGTTTGAAAGTGAGCATTTTTTCTTGCTCTTGAAAGAATCATGCAGCTGCAAGAGAAGATTGTGAAGCTACCAGTTCAGTTATCTACTATAAGATTTTTGGTTATGTACCTTGTCATGCAAAGGCTTGATTTGTTTTTCAACTAGCTTCTAAGGGATTAATGCAGACAACTTGGTACTACAGAGGAAACCAAATTAATGTTTTAATTTTGAAGCAGCTAGAGGTCTGTGATATAAAATGATCAAAGTAAAGGTCTCTGTGTCTCCATATTTGACACTGTCTAATTGTTTACGGCCTACATCCCAGCATGGGGGGAGATTTGAGGTGTGAGGAGCGACTCCAGCCTTTGAACAATCATTACATAGCAAAGAATATTAACTAAGAATATAACATTTTGCTGGACACATTATTGCTATCCATAATCGCATATTTTAGGTGCTGGGAAAATCAGTTATCCAATGAGCCCATGTATGCCTAGATAAGAGCAGCGGGCAACGTGCTACATGGAGGCTTCCTGCCAGTTTAACTCGGGGGTATGATATTTGGTATCTACGGATTGCTTATTTAATCATGAAAAATTACCTAATTTCTTTCATGTAATTGGCAAGATTCCATGAGCTAGTGACGTATGGGATATACAATCCTACCAGGAGGGGCAAAGTTTCCCAAACCTCAAAATGCCTATAAATACACCCCTCACCACACCCACAATTCAGTTTTACAAACTTTGCCTCCTATGGAGGTGGTGAAGTAAGTTTGTGCTAGATTCTACGTTGATATGTGCTTCTCAGCATTTTGAAGCCTTATTCCTCTGTGTACAGTGAATGTCAGAGGGATGTGAAGGGAGTATCACCTGTTGATTCTATGGTTTTCCTCACGAGTGATCTATTTCATAGGTTCTCTGTTATCGGTCATAGAGATTCATCTCCTACCTCCCTTTTAAGATCGACAATATACTCTCATATTCCATTACCTCTACTGATAACTGTTTCAGTACTGGCTTGGCTATCTGCTATATGTGGATGGGTGTCTTTTGGTAAGTATGTTTTCATTACTTAAGACACTCTCAGCTATGATTTGGCACTTTATGTATTTACATAAAGTTCTAAATATATGTATTGTACTTATATTTGCCATGATTCAGGTTTCAGTATATTTCATTTTTGTAGACTGTCAGTTTCATATCTGGGAAATGCATTTTTTAGGAAAATTTCTTTCTTTCCTGGGTTATAGTCTTTTTTTCAATTGACTGTCATTTTAAATTTGTGGGCAGAATTAGGCTTGCGAGGGCGCGAAATGCCACAGTATATTGCGTCATTTTTGAGTGTCATTTACGGATGTTGTTAGCGCCAAAAAAATTTCTCTATGTTTGTGCGTCATACTTGGCGCCAAATATTTTTATTATTTTAACCCCATTCCTATATGCCTCTTGCCTTTTTTCCCTTTCAGAGGGCTATGCTGTTTGCATTTTTTCCCCTTTCCTGAAACTGCCATATAAGGAAATTGATCATTTTGCTTTATATGTTGTTTTTTCTCTTACATTTGCAAGATGTCTCAATCTGTTCCTGTCTCAGAAATCACTGTTGGAACCCTGCTGACTGATAACAGTTCTACCAAAGCTAAGTACATTTGTTGTAATCTTGTGGAGATTTTATCTCCAGTTGTGGTTTGTAATAAGTTGTCATGATAAACTTTTACATGCAGAGAATGTGTCCATCAGTAATAGTACTTTGCATGTTGCTGTTCCTTTAACATCTAATGTACAAGATATACCTGTGAATTTATAAGAATTTATTGCTGATTCTATTCAGAAGGCTTTGTCTGCCATTCCGCCTTCTAATAAATGTAAAGGTCTTTTAAAACTTCTCATAAAGTTGATGAAATTTCAAATGACCGACAACATACTGAATTATCCTTCTCTGATGAGGATCTATCTGATTCAGAAGATCCTTCCTCAGATATTGACACTGACAAATCTACTTATTTATTTTAAATGGAGTATATTTGTTTTTTGTTAAAGAAGTGTTGATTATATTGGATATTGAGGAGACTAGTCCTCTTGATATTAAAACTAGGAAACGTTTTTAAATTCTGTTTATAAACCTCTTGTGGTTATTCCAGAGGTTTTTCCAGTTCCTGATGCTATTTCTGTTATGATTTCTAAGGAATGGAATAGGCCTGGTACTTCTTTTTATTCCTTCTTTAAAGGTTTTTTTTTTTTTAAAAATGAATTGTATCCTTTGCCAGCATTTACATTGGAGTTTTGGGAAAAGATCCCCAAAGTTGATGGGGCTATCTCTACTCTTGCTTAGCGTACTACTATTCCTATGGAAGATAGTACTTCTTTTTTTAAGATCCTTTAGATAGGAAACTTGAATCTTATCTTAAGAAAGCCTATTTATATTCAGGTCATCTTCTCAGGCCTGCATTTTCTTTGGCTGATGTTGCAGCTGCATCAACTTTTTGGTTGGAAATTAGCGCAACAAGAATTGGATTATTTTCTCCAACATAGGTGTGTCCGGTCCACGGCGTCATCCTTACTTGTGGGATATTCTCCTCCCCAACAGGAAATGGCAAAGAGCCCAGCAAAGCTGGTCACATGATCCCTCCTAGGCTCCGCCTACCCCAGTCATTCTCTTTGCCGTTGTACAGGCAACATCTCCACGGAGATGGCTTAGAGTTTTTTTAGTGTTTAACTGTAGTTTTTATTATTCAATCAAGAGTTTGTTATTTTGAAATAGTGCTGGTATGTACTATTTACTCAGAAACAGAAAAGAGATGAAGATTTCTGTTTGTATGAGGAAAATGATTTTAGCAACCGTAACTAAAATCCATGGCTGTTCCACACAGGACTGTTGAGAGCAATTAACTTCAGTTGGGGGAACAGTATGCAGTCTCTTGCTGCTTGAGGTATGACACATTCTAACAAGACGATGTAATGCTGGAAGCTGTCATTTTCCCTATGGGATCCGGTAAGCCATGTTTATTACGATCGTAAATAAGGGCTTCACAAGGGCTTATTAAGACTGTAGACTTTTCTGGGCTAAATCGATTCATTATTAACACATATTTAGCCTTGAGGAATCATTTTATCTGGGTATTTTGATATAAGAATATCGGCAGGCACTGTATTAGACACCTTATTCCTTAGGGGCTTTCCCAAAGCATAAGCAGAGCCTCATTTTCGCGCCGGTGTGGCGCACTTGTTTTTGAGAGGCATGGCATGCAGTCGCATGTGTGAGGAGCTCTGATACTTAGAAAAGACTTTCTGAAGGCGTCATTTGGTATCGTATTCCCCTTTGGGCTTGGTTGGGTCTCAGCAAAGCAGATACCAGGGACTGTAAAGGGGTTAAAGTTTAAAACGGCTCCGGTTCCGTTATTTTAAGGGTTAAAGCTTCCAAATTTGGTGTGCAATACTTTTAAGGCTTTAAGACACTGTGGTGAAAATTTGGTGAATTTTGCACAATTCCTTCATGTTTTTTCGCAATTGCAGTAATAAAGTGTGTTCAGTTTAAAATTTAAAGTGACAGTAACGGTTTTATTTTAAAACGTTTTTTGTACTTTGTTATCAAATTTATGCCTGTTTAACATGTCTGAACTACCAGATAGACTGTGTTCTGAATGTGGGGAAGCCAGAATTCCTATTCATTTAAATAAATGTGATTTATGTGATAATGACAATGATGCCCAAGATGATTCCTCAAGTGAGGGGAGTAAGCATGGTACTGCATCATTCCCTCCTTCGTCTACACGAGTCTTGCCCACTCAGGAGGCCCCTAGTACATCTAGCGCGCCAATACTCCTTACTATGCAACAATTAACGGCTGTAATGGATAATTCTGTCAAAAACATTTTAGCCCAAATGAACACTTGTCAGCGTAAGCGCGGCTGCTCTGTTTTAGATACTGAAGAGCATGGCAACGCTGATACTAATATCTCTGAAGGGCCCCTAACCCAGTCTGAGGGGGCCAGGGAGGTTTTGTCTGAGGGAGAAATTACTGATTCAGGGAACATTTCTCAACAGGCTGAACCTGATGTGATTGCATTTAAATTTAAGTTTGAACATCTCCGCATTCTGCTTAAGGAGGTATTATCCACTCTGGATGATTGTGACAAGTTGGTCATCCCAGAGAAACTATGTAAAATGGACAAGTTCCTAGAGGTGCCGGGGCTCCCAGAAGCTTTTCCTATACCCAAGCGGGTGGCGGACATTGTTAATAAAGAATGGGAAAGGCCCGGTATTCCTTTCGTCCCTCCCCCCATATTTAAAAAATTGTTTCCTTTGGTCGACCCCAGAAAGGACTTATGGCAGACAGTCCCCAAGGTCGAGGGAGCGGTTTCCACTTTAAACAAACGCACCACTATACCCATAGAGGATAGTTGTGCTTTCAAAGATCCTATGGATAAAAAATTAGAAGGTTTGCTTAAAAAGATGTTTGTTCAGCAGGGTTACCTTCTACAACCAATTGCATGCATTGTCCCTGTCGCTACAGCCGCATGTTTCTGGTTCGATGAGCTGATAAAGGCGGTCGATAGTGATTCTCCTCCTTATGAGGAGATTATGGACAGAATCAATGCTCTCAAATTGGCTAATTCTTTCACCCTAGACGCCACTTTGCAATTGGCTAGGTTAGCGGCTAAGAATTCTGGGTTTGCTATTGTGGCGCGCAGAGCGCTTTGGTTGAAATCTTGGTCGGCTGATGCGTCTTCCAAGAACAAGCTACTTAACATTCCTTTCAAGGGGAAAACGCTGTTTGGCCCTGACTTGAAAGAGATTATCTCTGATATCACTGGGGGTAAGGGCCACGCCCTTCCTCAGGATCGGCCTTTCAAGGCAAAAAATAAACCTAATTTTCGTCCCTTTCGTAGAAACGGACCAGCCCGAGGTGCTACGTCCTCTAAGCAAGAGGGTAATACTTCTCAAGCCAAGCCAGCTTGGAGACCAATGCAAGGCTGGAACAAGGGAAAGCAGGCCAAGAAACCTGCCACTGCTACCAAGACTGCATGAAATGTTGGCCCCCGATCCGGGACCGGATCTGGTGGGGGGCAGACTCTCTCTCTTCGCTCAGGCTTGGGCAAGAGATGTTCTGGATCCTTGGGCGCTAGAAATAGTCTCCCAAGGTTATCTTCTGGAATTCAAGGGACTTCCCCCAAGGGGGAGGTTCCACAGGTCTCAGTTGTCTTCAGACCACATAAAAAGACAGGCATTCTTACATTGTGTAGAAGACCTGTTAAAAATGGGAGTGATTCATCCTGTTCCATTAAGAGAACAAGGGATGGGGTTCTACTCCAATCTGTTCATAGTTCCCAAAAAAGAGGGAACGTTCAGACCAATCTTAGATCTCAAGATCTTAAACAAGTTTCTCAAGGTTCCATCGTTCAAGATGGAAACCATTCGAACTATTCTTCCTTCCATCCAGGAAGGTCAATTCATGACCACGGTGGATTTAAAGGATGCGTATCTACATATTCCTATCCACAAGGAACATCATCGGTTCCTAAGGTTCGCATTCCTGGACAAGCATTACCAGTTCGTGGCGCTTCCTTTCGGATTAGCCACTGCTCCAAGGATTTTCACAAAGGTACTAGGGTCCCTTCTAGCTGTGCTAAGACCAAGGGGCATTGCTGTAGTACCTTACTTGGACGACATTCTGATTCAAGCGTCGTCCCTTCCTCAAGCAAAGGCTCACACGGACATCGTCCTGGCCTTTCTCAGATCTCACGGATGGAAAGTGAACGTGGAAAAGAGTTCTCTATCTCCGTCAACAAGGGTTCCCTTCTTGGGAACAATAATAGACTCCTTAGAAATGAGGATATTTCTGACAGAGGCCAGAAAAACAAGGCTTCTAGACTCTTGTCGGATACTTCATTCCGTTCCTCTTCCTTCCATAGCTCAGTGCATGGAAGTGATCGGGTTGATGGTAGCGGCAATGGACATAGTTCCTTTTGCGCGCATTCATCTAAGACCATTACAACTGTGCATGCTCAGTCAGTGGAATGGGGATTATACAGACTTGTCTCCGAAGATACAAGTAAATCAGAGGACCAGAGACTCACTCCGTTGGTGGCTGTCCCTGGACAACCTGTCACAAGGGATGACATTCCGCAGACCAGAGTGGGTCATTGTCACGACCGACGCCAGTCTGATGGGCTGGGGCGCGGTCTGGGGATCCCTGAAAGCTCAGGGTCTTTGGTCTCGGGAAGAATCTCTTCTACCGATAAATATTCTGGAACTGAGAGCGATATTCAATGCTCTCAAGGCTTGGCCTCAGCTAGCGAGGGCCAAGTTCATACGGTTTCAATCAGACAACATGACAACTGTTGCGTACATCAACCATCAGGGGGGAACAAGGAGTTCCCTAGCGATGGAAGAAGTGACCAAAATCATTCTATGGGCGGAGTCTCACTCCTGCCACCTGTCCGCTATCCACATCCCAGGAGTGGAAAATTGGGAAGCGGATTTTCTGAGTCGTCAGACATTGCATCCGGGGGAGTGGGAACTCCATCCGGAAATCTTTGCCCAAGTCACTCAGCTGTGGGGCATTCCAGACATGGATCTGATGGCCTCTCGTCAGAACTTCAAAGTTCCTTGCTACGGGTCCAGATCCAGGGATCCCAAGGCGGCTCTAGTGGATGCACTAGTAGCACCTTGGACCTTCAAACTAGCTTATGTGTTCCCGCCGTTCCCTCTCATCCCCAGGCTGGTAGCCAGGATCAATCAGGAGAGGGCGTCGGTGATCTTGATAGCTCCTGCGTGGCCACGCAGGACTTGGTATGCAGATCTGGTGAATATGTCATCGGCTCCACCTTGGAAGCTACCTTTGAGACGAGACCTTCTTGTTCAGGGTCCGTTCGAACATCCGAACCTGGTTTCACTCCAGCTGACTGCTTGGAGATTGAACGCTTGATCTTATCAAAGCGAGGGTTCTCAGATTCTGTTATCGATACTCTTGTTCAGGCCAGAAAGCCTGTAACTAGAAAGATTTACCACAAAATTTGGAAAAAATATATCTGTTGGTGTGAATCTAAAGGATTCCCTTGGGACAAGGTTAAGATTCCTAAGATTCTATCCTTCCTTCAAGAAGGATTGGAAAAAGGATTATCTGCAAGTTCCCTGAAGGGACAGATTTCTGCCTTGTCTGTGTTGCTTCACAAAAAGCTGGCAGCTGTGCCAGATGTTCAAGCCTTTGTTCAGGCTCTGGTTAGAATTAAGCCTGTTTACAAACCTTTGACTCCTCCTTGGAGTCTCAATTTAGTTCTTTCAGTTCTTCAGGGGGTTCCGTTTGAACCCTTACATTCCGTTGATATTAAGTTATTATCTTGGAAAGTTTTGTTTTTAGTTGCAATTTCTTCTGCTAGAAGAGTTTCAGAATTATCTGCTCTGCAGTGTTCTCCTCCTTATCTGGTGTTCCATGCAGATAAGGTGGTTTTACGTACTAAACCTGGTTTTCTTCCAAAAGTTGTTTCTAACAAAAACATTAACCAGGAGATTATCGTACCTTCTCTGTGTCCGAAACCGGTTTCAAAGAAGGAACGTTTGTTGCACAATTTGGATGTTGTTCGCGCTCTAAAATTCTATTTAGATGCTACAAAGGATTTTAGACAAACATCTTCCTTGTTTGTTGTTTATTCTGGTAAAAGGAGAGGTCAAAAAGCAACTTCTACCTCTCTCTCTTTTTGGATTAAAAGCATCATCAGATTGGCTTACGAGACTGCCGGACGGCAGCCTCCCGAAAGAATCACAGCTCATTCCACTAGGGCTGTGGCTTCCACATGGGCCTTCAAGAACGAGGCTTCTGTTGATCAGATATGTAGGGCAGCGACTTGGTCTTCACTGCACACTTTTACCAAATTTTACAAGTTTGATACTTTTGCTTCTTCTGAGGCTATTTTTGGGAGAAAGGTTTTGCAAGCCGTGGTGCCTTCCATTTAGGTGACCTGATTTGCTCCCTCCCTTCATCCGTGTCCTAAAGCTTTGGTATTGGTTCCCACAAGTAAGGATGACGCCGTGGACCGGACACACCTATGTTGGAGAAAACAGAATTTATGTTTACCTGATAAATTACTTTCTCCAACGGTGTGTCCGGTCCACGGCCCGCCCTGGTTTTTTTAATCAGGTCTGATAATTTATTTTCTTTAACTACAGTCACCACGGTACCATATGGTTTCTCCTATGCAAATATTCCTCCTTAACGTCGGTCGAATGACTGGGGTAGGCGGAGCCTAGGAGGGATCATGTGACCAGCTTTGCTGGGCTCTTTGCCATTTCCTGTTGGGGAGGAGAATATCCCACAAGTAAGGATGACGCCGTGGACCGGACACACCGTTGGAGAAAGTAATTTATCAGGTAAACATAAATTCTGTTATTTGTCTAGCATTGTTCGCTTTCTTCAACATGCTAATCAGTTTATTTGTGATGCCATTTTTTTCATCAAAATTGATGTTGAATCTATGTCTTTAGCTAGAAGAGCTTTGTGGCTTAAATCTTGGAATACTGACATGACTTCTAAGTCCAGATTGCTATCTCTTTCTTTCCAAGGTAATAAGTTATTTGGTTCTCATTTGAATTTGATTATCTCAACTGTCACTGGGGGAAGGGAGTTTTTTGCCTTAGGATAAAACTTAAGGGTAAATCTAAAGCTTCTAACTGTTTTTGTTCCTTTTGACTAAATAAGGAACAGAAACCTATTCCCCCAAGGAATCTGTTTCCAATTGGAAATTTTCTTCAAATTTGATTAAATCCAAACCTTTTAAGGAACCAAAGCCACCAGTCCCTAAGTCCGCATGTAGGTGCAGCCCTCATTCCAGCTCAGCTGGTAGGGGGCAGATTAAGATTTCTCAGGGGTGCCGAATAGGATTCAGAGTAAGACCTCCTGTGAGAAGATATTTTCTCTCACGCATTCCAGCAAAATCCAGTAAAGGCTTAGGCTTTCCTGAAGTGTGTTTCAGACCTGGAGTTTCAGGGTGAATCTCGCCAGTTCCGTTTCAGGAACAGGGTTTGGGGTTTTATTCAAATCTATTCATTGTCCCAAAGAAAGAAAATTCATTCAGGCCGGTTCTGGATCTGAAATTTTTTTTGAATCATTATTGTAAGAGTTCCAATTTTCAAAATGGTGATTATAAGGACTATTCTGCCTTTTGTTCAGTAAGGGCATTATATGTCCACCATAGACTTACAGGGTGCATATCTTCATATTCTGATTCATCCAGTTTATTTTCAGTTTCTGAGATTCTCTTTTCTAGACCAGCTTTACCAATTTTTCGCTCTTCATTTTGGCCTAGCGACAGCTCTAAGAATCTTTTCTAAGGTAGAATTCTATCAGCCAGTCGGAATCTAAGGGACGCCATCTTGGATGACGTCACTTAAAGGAACCTTCATTCGTCGGGTAGTCGTCGTCAGAAGAGGATGCTCCGCGTCAGATGTCTTGAAGATGGACCCGCGCCGGATGGATGAAGATGGAACGAAGATGCCGTCTTGGATGAAGACTTCTCCCGGCTTCGTTGAGGACTTCTTTCTGCTTCGATGAAGACTTCTCCCGGCTTCGTTGAGGACTTCTTTCTGCTTCGATGAAGACTTCTCCCGGCTTCGTTGAGAATGGATGTCGGACCTCCAAAACTGTAAGTGGATCTTCGGGGGTTAGTGTTAGGATTTTTTAAGGGTTTATTGGGTGGGTTTTATTTTTAGATTAGGGGTTTGGGCTGCAATAGAACTAAATGCCCTTTTAAGGGCAATGCCCATTCAGATTCTCTTTTCAGGGCAATGGGGAGCTTAGGTTTTAATAGTTAGGGTTTTATTTGGGGGGTTGGTTGTGTGGTTGGGGGTTTTACTGTTGGGGGGGTTGTAACTATTCTACCTAGTTAAAATAAATACAAACTTGCCTGTAAAATAAAAATAAATCCTAAGCTAGCTACAATGTAACTATTAGGTATATTGTAGCTATCTTGGGGTTTATTTTATAGGTAAGTATTTATTTTTAAATAGGAATTATTTCGTTCTGAATAGTAGGTTTTATTTAGATTTAATTTAATTATATTTAAGTTAGGGGGTGTTAGGGTTAGACTTAGATTTAGGGGTTAATAACCTTAGTATAGTGGCGGCGAAGTTGGGGGCGGCAGATTAGGGGTTAATAATATTTAACTAATGTTTGTGATGCGGGAGTGCGGCGGTTTAGGGGTTAATATGTTTATTATAGTGTCGGCGATGTCCGGAGCGGCAGATTAGGGGTTAATAAGTATAATGTAGGTATCGGGGCGGCAGATTAAGGGTTAATAAGTGTAATGTAGGTGTCGGGGGTGCCTCCAGGCTCGCCAGAAACAGAAAATCTATAGACCGCTGCTCCATAACCCTGTCCGCCTGGACCAGGTCCTACAGACATTTGTTAAATAGGCCTCTCGGGGTTCATGTTAGGGTGTTAGGTGTAAACATAAAATGTGTTTCCCCATAGGAATCAATGGTGCTGCGTTACTGAGCTTTACGTTGCTTTATTGCAGGTGTTAGACTTTTTCTCAGCCAGCTCTCCCCATTGATGTCTATGGGGAAATCGTGCACGAGCATGTACAACAAGCTCACCACTGACTTAAGCAGCGCTGGTATTGGAGTGCGGTATGGAGCACAATTTTGCTCTACGCTCACTTCTTGCCTGCTAACGCCGGGTTTATAAAAACCTGTAATACCAGCACTGTAGGAATGTGAGCGGTGAGAATAATGTGTAAGTTTGTAACGCACCCCTCTTACCGCAAAACTCGTAATCTAGCCGTTGGAGTCAAAATTTCATCTTTCATAATTCAGAAATTGAGTAGTTTTATAAAATAAAAAATAATTAAATCTTTCCATTTTAGTTCTATTACCAACTTATACTACTATTTCTTGAGATCTTTGGTTGAAATTCATCTACTTCTCTTGAGAGAGCACACTGAGGAAGGCTCAGGAGTGTGCATGTGACAACTGTTTTGTAACAATATTAGGCATAAAGTATGCAAACTAAAGTAGACTCTAGAATTCCTACCTATGTATGGAAATAAGTTGATAAGAAGATAAATACTTCAGTTTAATAGAAATAAACTGGAAAGCTTTTTTTTTTTTTTTTAATTCTCCATTCAGGGGGTGTAAATTTAATATCTGAGTGGTATGTCCTTCTTGACTGGAGGGTACTTATTTGTAGATAGGGAATCATAGCTTAAATGCACAGGAGGGGGCGTGTCCAAGTAGCGGCTCTGAGCGGTCACATTTCTCTAGAGCTCCGGGAGAAGAGTTTATAATCCGCCGGTTATTGCTTAATATTCACAACAACGAGAGCTCACACGACTGGATTCGTGACCATGCAAGATTACTAACACTATATAACAAGATTGCTGTATTAATGACCCCAGGGTCGGAAAAGGACACCTGAGGCCTGTAGCGGTGGCGAACCTACAGGCGGTGCCTCCCCCCTCCCACCCGGATTCCCCGGGGTGTATGGCCAAAGCTGTTTGCATTTTTGCTTAGTGTCGACACGCTATATCGCCTGCAGACTCCTACACAGCACAATAAAAATTAGAAAGGACACTGATCTCTACAGCCACAATGCGAGGTAAACCCCTTCTTGACAAGTGGGACATGTTTCTCACCAGACTAGAAGAACTTTTTCAACCACTAATAGAGAAGGCGCTGTCTGAGAGCGAGCTACAACTTCTTATAAAAAGAATACCCTAAGTTACAGCCCCAGCGCAAACTACTCAGCAAACTATGGGCCAGAGATCCGAACTATGCACGGAGCCCACGAAGGTTGCCGCTCTCAACACACAGATAAATGGAGAGCCCCTGCAGCTAGATAATACCCTACTACCTCTGCTCATACCAGCTGAACAGACCAGGTTGACAGATGGCGCCTACTGGAACAGTCCAAATACAGCGTGTCTTTTCCCATTGCAGAGGGATGAGCTGCAGCAGCGTAGCCATAAAACCAAGATGGCGCCCGAAAAAAATGTAACTACTAAGACGCAGCAGTAAAGGATATAAAGAAGGTGCGGACAAAACATATGGTCATCGCCTGGAGATAGCACGTCTGCTTTACCAGAGCGGGCTCAAATCGGAGCCAGAGGAACTGCCTTGGAGCTCCAGGGTGACCGTGATCTCTGATGTCTCAAGCTTCCTGCTTTTTAGCGATCTTCCAGAAATCTTCTTGAAATTTGCTCGGCAAGATATGGATTCCACAAAACAATGCAGCATAAAGCAGATCTGGAGCCTGCTACTAAAAAATCCTCAATGATAATGGAACAAGATAGAGCAGGACCAGTAGGAAGACATATCAGCTCATCTTTGACCGCACCAAGTTCAAAATCTAAGATAGGACACCTACCATGGGTGTTTGCTGTTACCTAGCAAACGCCATATAGAGCAAACAGAGTGGAGAACATTTGGACTCTAGCTAAGTATCTTAATCTTGGCATATCCTAAGTAAAAAAGTTTTGTTCTGTCTTAGAATGTTGTTATCTATGCACATGAGGTTTAAGAGTTGTTAGGGTGGCAACGTTTGTTATATATTGTTTACTTTTAATTCTTACGTATACAAATTCACCATAGTTCTATACACAACGGGTGGGTGGAGAAAAGCAGAATCTCCATTAAGGTGCTTACAATTCATGCATTTATCTTGACTGAAGTCCTAACCTAGCATGCATATATAGTTGTTTGGCGAAGTGCCCTCGTTCTCCTTCATACTTTATAGACAGGTGTGTGTGCTCTGGGGGTTAGTGGGGGGCCACTGGGTAAAACATTACTCATGTTACACAGAAGGTGGGCTATTAGAACTCACGGAAATCCAAATCAGGCGGTGGTGCAGACACATTAACGCTGTCTTGTCTGGCGGTCTGCGGCCGGACTGTGAGATAGACATAACACGTACAGAATACTGCACGCCATTAACGTCATCTTCAGACATAGATATAACTCATTAACATAGCAACTTACCCATAGTTAATCACCATTTTCCTTTTAGCTTACTTTTATAAATATGGAAAATCAACTTACGCTCTCGGACTGAGTCTATAGATTAGCCTGCATGAATGGGAAGTCTTTCATTCCAAAGTAGTTTATGCATTACTTATCTAAAAAAGCTACATGCTTAGTTTCTTATTTTATGTCATTAATTTACAACAGCGAGTTTTATTAATCTATATTATAATTGTTCCATGGTTAATAGTTTGTGTCGAGACGTTGTGAATATACTATGTTTAGCTCTGGTTTCAGTATCTGGACTACAATCTGCTTACATCACATCTGTAACGATCCCCCTTTAAGTAAGATGCTGATTTCCTTTGTTCTGGAGATATAACATCCCCTGGACTTTATCAAAATCACTTGAAAAGGTCCAAGAGTGACCTAATATATCAAGTCTTTGGAAGAAAAACGAGGACTTTGATTCAATATATTTACTCTTGTTATGATTGGAGGATATTATTTTGTATATTGTCTATATATGGTGTATACTTTTTGTCTTCAATAAAAATATTTTTTTAAAAAAAGGTTAAATGCACAGGAAACCTTAAGATGTTCTTTCATGATTTGGATAGAACATACAATTTTAAATAACTTTTTAATTTACTTCTATTATCAAATTTGCTTCATTATCTTGTTATTCTTTGTTGAAAGAACAGCAATACACTACTGCCAGCTAGCTAAACATATCTAGTTGGACAATCATAAGAGACAAATGTGTGCAATCAGCAACTAGCTCCCACTAGTGTAGCATATGTGCGTATTCTTTTTTTCAACAACGGATATAAAGAGACAAGTACATTTGAAAATAGAAGTTAATTTAAAAGGGTCTTTAAATGACATGCTCTATCTGAATCATGCAAGCTTAATTTTGACTTTCCAATCCTTTTTGTGCTTGGAGTGTGTAAAGAACCATATTGTGCCATTGCATTGTAACATTTTGTAATGTGTGGTTCTTTATATACCACATAGATGTGTTTCTCTCCTAGCAATCTTAAAGAACAGTTTTCACAATAGTATGATACCTTTTATCAAGGACAAACACACTTGTGACATTTTAATATACCTTAGTACAGGGCTTGACAAACCCAGGTGCCTGGGAGCCACTGGCTCCTAGAAGTTTACCCCTGCTCCTAACTTTTTGGGTTATTCTCCATATATCTATATAGAAATTCAACTGTCTGGCTCCTAATTTTTAAACAGATTTGTCAAGCATTGCCTTAGTGAGTAGATATGTAATATGCTTTAGGATACTGTTCAATCTGATAATGTCAATGGTTTAATGTTTTATATGCTTGCTTTGTTTAAGTGTGGTTGTAATTTGTTTTCCTCCTTTAGTTTTCTAGATAAAATTGATGTTGTACAGCAAAATGACTACACGCCTACTGATCAGGTGAGCTCAGCGCTATCAAGATATAGAACTTTTAATCTAAATATTAATGCTTTTAGCTATTTTTAGTTGTAAAAGTTTAGAATAGTATTTATTTTCTTTAAAATAGTAATGTAGTAACATAGTAGATGAGGTTGAAAGAAGACAGAAATCCATCTTCTTATCTTCATAGTTCAACCTATACGGACCCTACATGATTTGCAATAAAGAAGCTGACATTTCTCTTGTTAAGTGTAACCAGTCCACGGATCATCCATTACTTGTTGGATATTCTCCTTCCCAACAGGAAGTTGCAAGAGGATCACCCACAGCAGAGCTGCTATATAGCTCCTCCCCTCACTGCCATATCCAGTCATTCTCTTGCAACTCTCAACAAAGATGGACGTAGTAAGAGGAGAGTGGTGTATTATAGTTAGTTTTTTAACTTCAATCAAAAGTTTGTTATTTTTAAATGGTACCGGAGTGTGCTGTTTCATCTCAGGCAGCATTAGAAGAAGAATCTGCCTGTGATTTCTATGATCTTAGCAGAAGTAACTAATATCCACTGCCGTTCTCACATATTCTGAGGAGTGAAGTAACTTCAGAGGGGGAATGGCGTGCAGGTTTTCCTGCAATAAGGTATGTGCAGTTAACATATTTCTAGGGATGGAATTTGCTAGAAAAATGCTGCTGATACCGGATTAATGTAAGTTAAGCCTTAAATGCAGTGATAGCGACTGGTATCAGGCTTAGTAACAGAGATACATACTCTTATAAAAGTGTAATATAAAACGTTTGCTGGCATGTTAATCGTTTTTATATATGTTTGGTGACAAAACTTATTGGGGCCTAGTTTTTTTCCACATGGCTGGCTTGATTTTTGCCTAGAAACAGTTTCCTTAGGCTTTCCACTGTTGTAATATGAGTGGGAGGGGCCTTTTTTAGTGCTTTTCTGTGCAGCTAAAAATACTGACAGAGACATTCAGCTTCCCTCTGCATGATACAGGACATCTCTGAAGGGCTCAAAAGGCTTCAAAGTCGTGTTTGAGGAGGGTAACAACCTGTGGCAGTTGTGACTGTTTTAAAAAAAAAAAAAAGTTTTTGTCATTTATTATTCTGTTTTTGTTATTAAGGGGTTAATCATCCATTTGCAAGCGGGTGCAATGCTCTGCTGACTTGTTACATACACTGTAAAAATTTTGTTAGTGTAACTGCCTTTTTTCACTGTTATTTCAAATTTTGTCAAAATTTGTTTCTCTTAAAGGCACAGTAACGTTTTTTATATTGCTTGTTAACTTGCTTTAAAGTGTTTTCCAAGCTTGCTAGTCTCATTGCTAAACAGAGGATACTTGTTCATTATGTTTAAAAGCCATGCTGGAGCCCCATAGGAGAATGTGTACTAAATGTATTGATTTCACCTTAAACAGTAAAGATCAGTCTTTATCTATAAAAGAATTGTCACCAGAGGGGTCTGTCGAGGGGGAAGTTATGCCGACTAACTCTCCCCACGTGTCGGGCCCTTCGCCTCCCGCTCAAGGGACGCACGCTAATATGGCGCCAAGTACATCAGGGACGCCCATAGCGATTACTTTGCAGGACATGGCTGCAATCATGAATAATACCCTGTCAGAGGTATTATCCAGATTGCCTGAATTGAGAGGCAAGCGCGATAGCTCTGGAGTTAGACGAGATACAGATCGCGTAGATGCTGTAAGAGCCATGTCTGATACTGCGTCACAATATGCAGAACCTGAGGACGGAGAGCTTCAGTCTGTGGGTGACGTCTCTGAATCGGGGAGACCTGATTCAGAGATTTCTAATTTTAAATTTAAGCTTGAGAACCTCCGTGTATTGCTTGGGGAGGTATTAGCTGCTCTGAATGACTGTGACACAATTGCAGTGCCAGAGAAATTGTGTAGGCTGGATAAATACTATGCAGTGCCGGTGAGTACTGATGTTTTTCCAATACCTAAAAGGCTTACAGAAATTATTAGTAAGGAGTGGGATAGGCCCGGTGTGCCCTTTTCCCCACCTCCTATATTTTGAAAAATGTTTCCAATAGATGCCACTACACGGGACTTATGGCAGACTGTCCCTAAGGTGGAGGGAGCAGTTTCTACTTTAGCAAAGCGTACCACTATCCCGGTTGAGGACAGTTGTGCTTTTTCAGATCCAATGGATAAAAAATTGGAGGGTTACCTTAAGAAAATGTTTATTCAACAAGGTTTTATTTTACAGCCCCTTGCATGCATTGCGCCTGTCACTGCTGCGGCGGCGTTCTGGTTTGAGGCCCTGGAAGAGGCCATCCATACAGCTCCATTGACTGAAATTGTTGACAAGCTTAGAACTCTTAAGCTAGCTAACTCATTTGTTTCTGATGCCATTGTTCATTTGACTAAACTAACGGCTAAGAATTCCGGATTCGCCATCCAGGCGCGTAGGGCGCTATGGCTCAAATCTTGGTCAGCTGATGTGACTTCAAAGTCTAAATTACTCAACATTCCTTTCAAGGGGCAGACCTTATTCGGGCCTGGTTTGAAAGAAATTATTGCTGACATTTCTGGAGGACAGGGCCAAATCAAAGGCCAAACAGTCTAATTTTCGTGCCTTTCGAAATTTCAAGGCAGGTGCAGCATCAACTTCCTCTGCTTGAAAACAAGAGGGAACTTTTGCTCAATCCAAGCAGGCCTGGAAACCTAACCAGTCCTGGAACAAGGGCAAGCAGGCCAGAAAGCCTGCTGCTGCCTCTAAGATAGCATGAAGGAGCAGCCCCCTATCCGACAACTGATCTAGTAGGGGGCAGACTCTCTCTCTTCGCCCAGGTGTGGGCAAGAGATGTTCAGGATCCCTGGGCGTTGGAGATCATATCTCAGGGATATCTTCTGGACTTCAAAGCTTCTCCTCCACAAGGGAGATTTCACCTTTCAAGATTATCTGCAAACCAGATAAAGAAAGAGGCATTCCTAAGCTGTGTACAAGATCTCTTTGTAATGGGAGTGATCCATCCAGTTCCGCGGACGGAACAAGGACAGGGGTTTTATTCAAATCTGTTTGTGGTTCCCAAAAAAGAGGGAACCTTCAGACCAATTTTGGATTTAAAGATCCTAAACAAATTCCTCAGAGTTCTGTCATTCAAGATGGAAACTATTTGAACCATTTTACCCATGATCCAAGAGGGTCAGTACATGACCACAGTGGACTTAAAGGATACCTACCTTCACATTCCGATTCACAAGAATCATCATCAGTTCCTGATGTTTGCCTTTCTAGACAGGCATTACCAATTTGTAGCTCTTCCATTCGGGTTGGCTACAGCCCCAAGAATTTTTACAAAGGTTCTGAGCTCACTTCTGGCGGTCCTAAGACCGCGAGGCATAGCGGTGGCTCCTTACCTGGACGACATCCTGATACAGGCGTCAAGCTTTCAAATTGCCAAATCTCATACAGAGATAGTTCTGGCATTCCTGCGGTCGCATGGGTGGAAAGTGAACGAAGAAAAAGAGTTCTCTATCTCCTCTCACAAGGGTTTCCTTCCTAGGGACTCTAATAGATTCTGTAGAAATGAAAATTTACCTGACGGAGTCCAGGTTATCAAAACTTCTAAATGCTTGCCGTGTTCTTCACTCCATTCCGCGCCCCACGGTGGCTCAGTGCATGGAAGTAATCGGCTTAATGGTAGCGGCGATGGACATAGTGCCATTCGCACGCCTGCATCTCAGACCGCTGCAATTATGCATGCTCAGTCAGTGGAATGGGGATTACACAGATTTGTCCCCTCTACTAAATCTGGATCAGGAAACCAGAGATTCTCTTCTCTGGTGGTTATCTCGGGCCCATCTGTCCAAGGGTATGACCTTTCGCAGACCAGATTGGACAATTGTAACAACAGATGCCCGCCTTCTAGGTTGGGGTGCAGTCTGGAACTCCCTGAAGGCTCAGGGTTCATGGACTCAGGAGGAGAAACTCCTCCCAATAAATATTAAGAGCAATATGGAGTTAAGAGCAATATTCAATGCTCTTCTGGCTTGGCCTCAGCTAGCAACACTGAGGTTCATCAGATTTCAGTCGGACAACATCACGACTGTGGCTTACATCAACCATCAAAGGGGAACCAGGAGTTCCCTAGCGATGTCAGAAGTCTCCAAGATAATTTGCTGGGCAGAGACTCACTCTTGCCACCTGTCAGCGATCCATATCCCAGGTGTAGAGAACTGGGAGGCGGAGTTTCTAAGTCGTCAGACTTTTCATCCGGGGGAATGGGAACTCCATCCGGAGGTGTTTGCTCAATTGGTTCTCCGTTGGGGCAAACCAGAATTGGATCTCATGGCGTCTCGCCAGAACGCCAAGCTTCCTTGTTACGGATCCAGGTCCAGGGACCCAGAAGCGGAACTGATAGATGCTCTAGCAGCGCCTTGGTTCTTCAACCTGGCTTATGTGTTTCCACCGTTTCCTCTGCTCCCTCGTCTGATTGCCAAAATCAAACAGGAAAGAGCATCGGTGATATTGATCGCGCCTGCGTGGCCACGCAGGACCTGGTATGCAGACCTAGTGGACATGTCATCCTTTCCACCATGGACTCTGCCTCTGAGACAAGACCTTCTAATACAAGGTCCTTTCAATCATCCAAATCTACTTTCTCTGAGACTGACTGCATGAAGATTGAACGCTTGATCCTATCCAAGCGTGGCTTCTCCGAGTCAGTAATTGATACCTTAATACAGGTACGAAAGCCTGTCACCAGGAAAATTTACTACAAGATATGGCGTAAATATCTTCATTGGTGTGAATCCAAGAATTACTCATGGAGTAGGGTTAGAATTCCTAGGATATTGTCCTTCCTCCAAGAGGGTTTGGACAAAGGATTATCAGCTAGTTCTTTAAAGGGACAGATTTCTGCTCTGTCTATTCTTTTACACAAGCGTCTGGCAGAAGTTCCAGACGTTCAGGCATTTTGTCAGGCTTTAGTTAGAATTAAGCCTGTGTTTAAACCTGTTGCTCCTCCTTGGAGCTTAAACTTGGTTCTTAAAGTCCTTCATTCTATTGATATCAAACTTCTTTCATGGAAAGTTCTTTTTCTGATGGCTATTTCCTCGGCTCGAAGAGTCTCGGAGTTATCTGCCTTACATTGTGATTCTCCTTATCTGATCTTCATTCAGATAAAGTTGTTCTGCGTACAAAACCTGGGTTTTTACCTAAGGTGGTTTCTAACAAGAATATCAATCAAGAGATTGTTGTTCCATCATTATGTCCTAATCCTTCTTCAAAGAAGGAACGTCTTTTGCATAATCTAGACGTAGTCCATGCCTTGAAGTTTTACTTACAGGCTACTAAAGATTTTCGCCAAACATCTAACCTGTTTGTTGTTTACTCTGGACAGAGGAGAGGTCAGAAGGCCTCGGCAACCTCTCTTTCTTTTTGGCTTCGGAGTATAATCCGTTTAGCCTATGAGACTGCTGGACAGCAGCCTCCTGAAAGGATTACAGCTCATTCTACTAGAGCTGTGGCTTCCACCTGGGCCTTTAAAAATGAGGCCTCTGTTGAACAGATTTGCAAGGCTGCAACTTGGTCTTCGCTTCACACTTTTTTTAAATTTTACAAATTTGATACTTTTGCTTCTTCGGAGGCTGTTTCTGGGAGAAAGGTTCTACAGGCAGTGGTTCCTTCCGTTTAAGTTCCTGCCTTGTCCCTCCCATCATCCGTGTACTTTAGCTTTGGTATTGGTATCCCACAAGTAATGGATGATCCGTGGACTGGATACACTTAACAAGAGAAAACATAATTTATGCTTACTTGATAAATTTATTTCTCTTGTAGTATATCCAGTCCACGGCCCGCCCTGTCCTTTTCAGGCAGGTCTAAATTTTAATTAAACTACAGTCACCACTGCACCCTATGGTTTCTCCTTTCTCAGCTTGTTTCGGTCGAATGACTGGATATGGCAGTGAGGGGAGGAGCTATATAGCAGCTCTGCTGTGGGTGATCCTCTTGCAACTTCCTGTTGGGAAGGAGAATATCCCACAAGTAATGGATGATCCGTGGACTGGATACACTACAAGAGAAATAAATTTATCAGGTAAGCATAAATTATGTTTTTAACTTTAAACATTTAGAAAACCTGCCTATTTAACACAAAATACTTACCTTTCCGTTATGGTAAACATAACGCAGAGTCTCCACCCACAGCTCCTGCTTACTTAAGCAGATAGATGACTAATCCGGCATCCTCCAATCGTTGTGTGCCCCCTTTGGCATCCAGCTCGTGAGGCACGCAGCGATTGGAGGAAGCTGGATCATCATCGATATGCTAATGAAAGCAGGAACTGCAGGCAGAGGATCAACGTTATGTTTGCCATAACTCAGAGGTAAGTATTTTTAAAAATAAGCTTCATTGTGAATTTTAATGAATGAATGCGCCCCGTTTCTAAGATTACTTTTAGTTACTGGGCACTTAATCATTAAACTTTGCAATCACTTTAATTCCTTTTTTATCCTTTGTTGAAGGAGCAGCAATGCACTACAGGTAGCTAGTGGAACACATCAGTGGTTAGCTCCCAATAGTGCATTGTTGCTCCTGAGGTCTACCTAGGTATGCTTTTTAAGAAAAAAAAATTGAGAACAAAGCAAATTAGATAAAAGAAGTAAGGAAAGTTTTATAGAATTGTGTTGCCTTTATTTTAAAGCTAATACCAGGTTTCCCAGTAAAAAGAAACTTAAATCATAGTGCAGTTTACTAATTAACGAATTATCGGCTAGATTACAAGTCTTGCAGTAAGATGGGTGCGTTACTAACTTGCACATTATTCTCACCGCTCACTTACCAACAGCGCTGGTATTACAGGTTTTTATAAACCCGGCGTTATTAGGCAAGAAGTGAGCGTAGGGCAAAATTGTGCTCCATACCGTACTCCAATACCAGCACTGGTTAAAGGGACACTGAACCCAATTTTCTCTTGTAAAGGTGTATCCAGTCCACGGGTTCATCCATTACTTGTGGGATATTCTCCTTCCCAACAGGAAGTTGCAAGAGGACACCCACAGCAGAGCTGTCTATATAGCTCCTCCCCTAACTGCCACCCCCAGTCATTCTCTTGCAACTCTCGACAGGAAAGGAAGTATCAAGAGATATGTGGTGACTTAGTGTAGTTTTTACCTTCAATCAAGAGTTTGTTATTTTTAAACGGGGTTAATCATTCATTTGCAAGTGGGTGCAATGCTGCTTTAGTCTCTTATACACACTGAAAAAATTTCGTAGTTTACTACTTTTTAACACTGTTTTGCAGTTTATGTGGTAGTTTTTTTCTCTTAAAGGCACAGTACCGTTTTTGTTTAATTGCTTTTTCACATTTATTAAAGTGTTTTCCAAGCTTGCTGGTCTCATTACTAGTCTGTTAAACATGCCTGACATAGAGGAAACTCCTTGTTCATTATGTTTAGAAGCCATTGTGGAACCCCCTCTTAGAATGTGTACCAAATGCACTGACCACCATATTATGGGTTTTAAAGATTTATCACCAGAGGTTTCTCAGACTGACAAAAGGGAGGTTAAACCACCTAGCTCTCCCAATGTGTCAGAATCTATATCTCCCGCGCAAGTGACGCCAAGTACATCTGGCGCGTCCAATGCGTTTACCTTACAAGACATGGCGGCAGTTATGAATCATACCCTCACAGAGGTATTGTCCAAACTGCCAGGGTTACAAGGAAAGCGAGACAGCTCTGGGGCTAGAACAAATACAGAGCTTTCTGACGCTTTAGTAGCTATGTCTGATATACCCTCACAATGTACAGAAGCCGAAGCAGGAGAGCTTCTATCTGTGGGTGACATTTCTGATTCAGGGAAGGCGTTACTTCTCTGAAATGACGGCATTTAAATTTAAGCATGAACACCTCAGCTTCTTGCTCAGGGAGGTTTTAGCAACTCTGGATGACTGTGACACCATTTTAGTCCCAGAGAAATTGTGTAAAATGGACAAATACTTTGCAGTGCCTGTTTACACTGATGTTTTTCCAATCCCTAAGAGGTTTTCAGAAATTATTATGAAGGAATGGGATAGACCAGGTGTACCGTTCTCTCCCCCTCCTGCTTTTAAAAAGATGTTTCCCATAGATGCCGCTACACGGGACTCGTGGCAGACGGTCCCTAAGGTGGAGGGAGCAGTCTCTACCCTAGCTAAGCGTACAACTATCCCCGTTGAGGACAGTTGTGCTTTCCTAGATCCAATGGATAAAAAATTAGAGGGTTTCCTTAAGAAAATCTTTATACAACAAGGTTTTATTCTCCAGCCTCTTGCATGCTTTGCCCCAGTCACTGCTGCAGCGGCTTTCTGGTTCGAGTCTCTTGAAGAGGCTCTACAGGTGGAGACCCCGTTGGATGATATCCTAGACAGGCTTAAAGCTCTTAAGTTAGCCAATTCATTTATTTCTGACGCCGTTTTTCATTTAACAAAGCTAACGGCTAAGAATTCAGGTTTTGCCATTCAGGCGCGTAGGGCGCTATGGCTTAAATCCTGGTCAGCTGACGTTACTTCAAAGTCTAAGCTTCTCAACATCCCCTTCAAAGGGCAGACCCTATTCGGGCCTGGACTGAAGGAGATCATATCTGATATTACTGGAGGAAAGGGCCACGCCCTTCCCCAGGATAGGTCCAACAAATTAAGGACCAAACAGACTAATTTTCGTTCCTTTCAAAACTTTGAGTGGCGCAGCTTCAACTTCCTCTACTGCAAAACAAGAAGGGAAAGCAGGCCAAAAAAACTGCTGCTGCCTCTAAAACAGCATGAAGGAGTAGCCCCCGATCCGGGACCGGATCTAGTTGGGGGCAGACTTTCTCTCTTCGCCCAGGCTTGGGCAAGAGACGTCCAGGATCCCTGGGCTCTGGAGATTGTTTCCCAGGGATATCTTCTGGATTTCAAAGCCTCCTCTCCAAAAGGGAGATTTCATCTCTCACAATTATCTGCAAACCAGATAAAGAGAGAGGCATTCTTACGTTGTGTTCAAGACCTTCTGGTCATGGGAGTGATCCACCCAGTTCCAAGGGAGGAACAGGGGCAAGGATTCTATTCAAATCTGTTTATAGTTCCCAAAAAAGAGGGAACTTTCAGACCAATCTTGGATCTCAAGATCCTAAACAAATTTCTCAGGGTCCCATCCTTCAAGATGGAGACTATTCGAACCATCCTACCTATGATCCAGGAGGGTCAATATATGACTACCGTGGACTTAAAGGATGCTTATCTCCACATTCCGATACACAGAGATCATCATCGGTTTCTCAGGTTTGCCTTCCTAGGCGGGCATTACCAGTTTGTGGCTCTTCCCTTCGGGTTAGCCACGGCACCAAGAATCTTTACGAAGGTTCTAGGGTCCCTACTGGCGGTTCTAAGGCCACGAGGCATAGCGGTGGCTCCTTACCTAGACGACATTCTGATACAGGCGTCGAATTTTCAAATCGCTAAGTCCCATACGGTCATTGTTCTGGCATTCCTGAGGTCTCATGGGTGGAAGGTGAACGAAGAAAAGAGTTCTCTCTCCCCTCTCACAAGAGTTTCCTTCCTAGGAACAGAGGTCAGGTTGTCAAAGCTTCTAACTTCCTGCCGTGCTCTTTATTCCACTTCTCAGCCGTCAGTGGCTCAGTGTATGGAAGTAATCTGCTTAATAGTAGCGGCAATGGACATAGTTCCGTTTGCCCGCCTACATCTCAGACCACTGCAACTTTGCATGCTCAATCAGTGGAATGGGGATTACACAGATTTGTCCCCTCTGCTAAATCTGGATCAAGAGAACAAGGAGTGAAAAAGGAGCACAAGCAGCGGTTAAATGCACAAAAAATTTATTTACAAATGCCAAACATAGCGCCTTGGCGCTCAGAGTGAAGAAAATTAACACGTTTGTCAAGCAAAACAAAACCGTGAGAGGGGATAACACACCCCGGGGTAAATACTGACAAAGATCAATGCTAGTCTGCTTGTGCTCCTTTTTCACTCCTTGTTCTCATTTGACCGGCCCCTAGTGCAGCACAGCAGCTAGGTATTGCACCAATTCACCTGACCGCATTATTACGCCCATCACCTGGGACACAAACGGAAGGAGGAGCTACCCACCGCAGCCATCAGAGCTCACTCAGGTTTACCGCAGGAGCTGGATACCAACTGAATCAGACGTCCCATACACAGTAAGGAGAACGGATATTTTGCCGCAACGGACTGTCGTTCAGGATCCAGCAGCACACAGGTATGAGGTGTGGACTCTTGGCATATATTTACTAGACATCTAGTGTTTTTGCATTTCATTCTTACATATGTGCATCTAGCGGTGGTATACGAACCTCACCGGTCCAAGCCTGAGGTAGGGAATACTCACTGGACCTGGTTATATAATCCTGTCAATATTTAAACATTACATGTATTGTGATTTTGGGAGCTAGCTGACCAACACACTGCTCTTAAGTGGATTGACACACATCACCGCGGTTACTCTCTATCTAATTGACTTTCCCTTGTTTTCTGTTTCATTACCTGGATCAAGAGACCAGAGATTCTCTTCTCTGGTGGCTATCTCGGGGTCCATCTGTCCAGGGGAATGAGCTTCCGCAGGCCAGAATGGACTATAGTGACGACAGATGCCAGCCTTCTGGGCTGGGGCGCAGTCTGGAACTCCCTGAAGGCTCAGGGTTCGTGGACTCAGGAGGAAGCCCTCCTTCCGATAAACATTCTGGAACTAAGAGCGATATTCAATGCTCTTCAGGCTTGACCTCAGCTGGCTGCGGTCAGGTTCATCAGATTTCAGTCAGACAACATCACGACTGTAGCCTATATCAACCATCAGGGGGGTACAAAGAGCCCCCTGGCGATGTTGGAGGTTTCAAAGATAATTCTATGGGCAGAGGTTCACTCTTGCCATCTCTCAGCTATCCATATCCCAGGAGTAGAGAACTGGGAGGCGGATTTCTTAAGTCGGCATACTTTTCATCCGGGGGAGTGGGAGCTCCATCCGGAGGTATTTGCCCAGTTGATTCAACTATGGGGCAAACCAGAACTGGATCTCATGGCGTCTCGTCAGAACGCCAAGCTTCCTCGTTACGGGTCCAGGTCCAGGGATCCCAAGGCAGCGCTGATAGATGCTCTAGCAGCGCCCTGGTCCTTCAGCCTGGCTTATGTGTTTCCACCGTTTCCTCTGCTCCCTCGTCTGATTGCCAAGATCAAGCAGGAGAGAGCTTCAGTGATTTTGATAGCTCCTGCGTGGCCACGCAGGACTTGGTATGCAGATCTGGTGGACATGTCATCCTTTCCACCATGGACTCTGCCGCTGAGCAGGACCTTCTACTTCAAGGTCCTTTCAAACATCCAAATCTAATTTCTCTGCGTCTGACTGCTTGGAGATTGAACGCTTGATTCTATCAAAGCGTGGTTTTTCTGAGTCGGTCATTGATACCTTAATTCAGACTCGAAAGCCTGTCACCAGGAAAATCTATCATAAGATATGGTGTAAATATCTCTATTGGTGTGAATCCAAGGGTTACTCATGGAGTAAAGTCAGGATTCCTAGAATCTTATCTTTTCTCCAAGAGGGATTGGAGAAAGGATTGTCTGCTAGTTCCTTAAAGGGACAGATTTCTGCTCAAAAATGGGCCGGCATATAAACTTACATTCTTGCATTTCAAATAAAGATACCAAGAGAATAAAGAAAATTTGATAATAGGAGTTAATTAGAAAGTTGCTTAAAATTTCATGCTCTATCTGAATCACAAAAGAAAAAAATTGGGTTCAGTGTCCCTTTAAGTCAGCGGTGAGCTGGTTGTATGTGCTTGTGCACGATTTCCCCATAGACATCCATGGGGAGAGCCGGCTGAGAAATAGTCTAACACCTGCAAAAGAGCAGCGTTTAGCTCAGTAACGCAGCCCTATTTATTCCTATGGGGAAACACATTTTATGTTTACACCTAACACCCTAACATGAACCCCTAATCTTACACTTATTAACCCCTAATCTACTGCCCCCGACATCGCCAACATCTACATTATATTTATTAACCCCTAATCTGCCGCTCCAGACATTGCCGCCACTATAATAAAAATATTAATCCCTAAACCACCGCACTCCCACCTTGCAAACACTAGTAAAATATTAACCCCTAATCTTCCGCCCCTAACATCGCCGCCACCTACATTATACTTATTAACCCCTAATCTGATGCCCCCAACTTCGCCGACACTATACTAAATTTATTAACCCCTAAATCTAATTCTAACACCCCCTAACTTAAATATAATTAAAATAAATCTAAATCAAACCTACTATTAATAACTAAATAATTCCTATTTAAAAATACTTACCTGTAAAATAAACCCTAAGCTAGCTACAATATAATATAATAGTTACATTGTAGCTAGCTTAGGGTTTATTTTTATTTCACAGGCAAGTTTGTATTTATTTTAACTAGGTAGAATAGTTCCTAAATAGTTATTAACTATTTACTAACCTACCTAGTTAAAATAAATACAAATTTACCTGTAAAATAAAACCTAACCTAAGTTACACTAACACTACACTACAATTAAATAAATTACCTAAATTAAATACAATTAAATAAATTAAATACAATTACCTAAATTACAAAAAAAACTAAATTATACAAAATAAAAAAAAACAAATTACAAGATATTTAAACTAATTACACCTAATCTAATAGCCCTATCAAAATAAATAAAGCCCCACCAAAATAAAAATAAAAAACCCTAGCCTAAACTAAACTACCAATAGCCCTTAAAAGGGCTTTTTGCGGGGGCATTGCCCCAAATAAATCAGCTTTTTTTTACCTGAAAAAAAAATACAAACAATCCCCCCAACAGTAAAACCCACCACCCACACAACCAACCCCCCAAATAAAACCCTAACTAAAAAAACCTAAGCTCCCCATTGCCCTGAAAAGGGCATTTGGATGGGCATTGCCCTTAAAAGGGCATTTAGCTCTATTGCGGCCCAAAGCCCTAACCTAAAAATAAAACCCACCCAATAAACCCTTAAAAAAACCTTACACTAACCCCTGAAGATCCACTTACAGTTTTGAAGAACCGACATCCATCGTCAATGAAGCCGAGAGAAGTCTTCATCCAAGCCGGGAGAAGTGGTCCTCCAGACAGGCAGAAGTCTTCATCCAGACGGCATCTTCAATCTTCATCCATCCAGCGCGGAGCAGGTCCATCTTCAAGACATCCGGCGCGGAGAATCCTCTTCCAACGAAGTCTTCTTCCAGAATGAATGTCTCTTTAAGTGACATCATCCAAGATGGCGTCCCTTAGATTCCGATTGGCTGATAGAATTCTATCAGCAAATCAGAATTAAGGTTGAAAAAATCCTATTGGCTGATGCAATCAGCCAATAGGATTGAACTTCAATCCTATTGGCTTATCCAATCAGCCAATAGGATTGAACTTCAATCCTATTGGCTTATCCAATCAGCCAATAGGATTGAACTTCAATCCTATTGGCTTATCCAATCAGCCAATAGGATTGAACTTGCATTCTATTGGCTGATTGGATTAGCCAATAGAATTGAAGTTCAATCCTATTGACTGATTGCATCAGCCAATAGGATTTTTTCAACCTTAATTCTGATTGGCTGATAGAATTCTATCAGCCAATAGGAATTAAGTTTGCAAAAATCCTGTTGGCTGATGCAATCAGCCAATAGGAATTAAGTTTTCAAAAATCCTGTTGGCTGATGCAATCAGTCAATAGGAATTAAGTTTTCAAAAATCCTGTTGGCTGATGCAATCAGTCAATAGGATTGAAGTTCAATCCTATTGACTGATGTCAATCCTATTGGCTGATCCAATCAGCCAGTAGGATTGACATCAGCCAATAGGATTTTTTCAACCTTAAATTAGAATTCTATCAGCCAATCGGAATCTAAGGGAGGCCATCTTGGATGATGTCACTTAACCCCTTGAGTGCTAATGACGGCTCTGAGTCGTCACAGAGTTTCCCACTCTGGTGCTAATGACGGCTCAGAGCCATCACTAGCACTTTCCCAACTTGAGGGAGATATGGGGGCTCCCACCCACTCCTACCCCGGCGATCGGTGCTGCATAATGAAAGCATCGCCGGAGCTTCCGTTTTGTGTGGTGACATCACAGCGCAACTTTATTTAACATTAACAATGTTAAATATAGGAGCAGGGGGGCAGCTACAGACCCCCAAGACCCACCGTTGGAAAGGAAATCGCCTAACCTTTCCAACGGTGTAAGTCTTGGGGATCTGAAATAAATTTAAAAAAAAAGTTAAAAAAATATATTTTTAAAAATATTAAATAAAAAACCCTTTAAGAAAACCTTAGCACCCAGGTGGGAAAGTGCTTAGCACTCAAAGGGTTAACGAGACATTCATTCTGGAAGAAGACTTCGTTGGAAGAGGATGCTCCCCGGATGTCTTGAAGATTTCTGCCCGTCTGGAGGACCACTTCTCCCCTTGCCGCTTCGATGAGGACTTCTCCCGGGTTCGTTGAGGATGGATGTCGGATCTTCAAAACTGTAAGTGGATCTTCAGGGGTTAGTGTAAGGTTTTTTTAAGGGTTTATTGGGTGGGTTTTATTTTTAGGTTGGGGCTTTGTGCCGCAATAGAGCTAAATGCCCTTTTATGGGCAATGCCCATCCAAATGCCCTTTTTAGGGCAATGGGGAGCTTAGGTTTTTTTAGTTAGGGTTTTATTTAAGGGTTTGGTAGTGTGGGTGGTGGGTTTTACTGTTGGGGGGGTTTGTTTGTATCTTTTTCAGGTAAAAGAACGGATTTCTTTGGGGCAATGCCCTGCAAAAAGGCCCTTTTAAGGGCTATTGGTAGTTTAGTTTAGGCTAGGGTTTTTTTTATTTTGGGGTGGTGGGGTTATTTTGATAGGGCTATTAGATTAGGTGTAATTAGTTTAAATATCTTGTAATTTGTTTTTTTTTATTTTGTCTAATTTAGAGGGTTTTTTTTGTAATTTAGGTAATTGTATTTAATTTAGGTAATTTATTTAATTGTAGTGTTAGGTGTTACTGTAACTTAGGTTAGGTTTTATTTTACAGGTAAATTTGTATCTATTTTAACTAGGTAGTTAGTAAATAGCTATATTAACTATTTACTAACTAGTCTACCTAGTTAAAATAAATACAAACTTGCCTGTGAAATAAAAATAAAACCTAAGCTAGCTACAATGTAACTATTAGTTATATTGTAGCTAGCTTAAGGTTTATTTTACAGGTAAGTATTTAGTTTAAATTGGAATTATTTTGTTATTAATAGTAGGTTTGATTTAGATTTAATTTTATTATATTTAAGTTAGGGGGTGTTAGGGTTAGACTTAGGTTTAGGGGTTAATAAATGTAGTATGGGGGCGGCAGATTAGGGGTTAATAAATGTAGATAGGTGGCGGTGATGTTTGGGACAGCAAATTAGGGGTTAATAATATTTAACTAGTGTTTGTGAGGCGGGAGTGCGGTGGTTAGGGGTTAATATGTTTATTCTAGTGGCGGCGATGTCCGGAGCGGCAGATTAGGGGTTAATAATTTTATTTCTTTCATGTAATTAGCAAGAGTCCATTAGCTAGTGACGTATGGGATATACATTCCTACCAGGAGGGGCAAAGTTTCCCAAACCTCAAAATGCCTATAAATACACCCCTCACCACACCCACAAATCAGTTTTACAAACTTTGCCTCCCATGGAGGTGGTGAAGTAAATAAACATTTATTTGCCTTGATTCAGGATGTTCAACATTCCTTATTTCAGACAGTCAGTTTCATTATTTGGGATAATGCATTTGAATAATCAATTTTTTTCTTACCTTAAAATCTTTGATTCATCATGCTTATGTTGAGTCGGGTAGAACTCCGCCTCAAAGGATTACAGCTCATTCGACTAGGTCAGTCTCTACTTCCTGGGCATTTAAGAATGAAGCTTCGGTTGATCAGATTTGCAAAGCAGCAACTTGGTCTTCTTTGCATACTTTTACTAAATTCTACCATTTTGATGTCTTTTCTTCTTCTGAAGCAGTTTTTGGCAGCTGTTTCAGTTTGATTCTTCTGCTTATTATTTCAGGTTTTTTTTCATTATAAGATTTAAACTTTATTTTGGGTGTGGATTATTTTTCAGCGGAATTGGCTGTCTTTATTTTATCCCTCCCTCTCTAGTGACTCTTGCGTGGAAGATCCACATCTTGGGTATTCATTATCCCATACGTCACTAGCTCATGGACTCTTGCTAATTACATGAAAGAAAACATAATTTATGTAAGAACTTACCTGATAAATTCATTTCTTTCATATTAGCAAGAGTCCATGAGGCCCACTCTTTTTGTGGTGGTTATGATTTTTTTGTATAAAGCACAATTATTCCAATTCCTTATTTTTTATGCTTTCGCACTTTTTTCTTATCACCCCACTTCTTGGCTATTCGTTAAACTGATTTGTGGGTGTGGTGAGGGGTGTATTTATAGGCATTTTGAGGTTTGGGAAACTTTGCCCCTCCTGGTAGGAATGTATATCCCATACGTCACTAGCTCATGGACTCTTGCTAATATGAAAGAAATTAATTTATCAGGTAAGTTCTTACATAAATTATGTTTTTAGTTTTTGCGATGTGGGAGGGACTCGATATAGGGGTTAATAGGTAGTTAGTGTACTTTGTAACACTTTAGTTAGGAGTTTTATGCTACAGCTTTGTAGTGTAAAACTCATAACTACTGACTTTAGATTGCGTTATGAATCTTGACGGGATAGGGTGTACCGCTCACTTTTTGGCCTCCCAGGACAAGCTTGTAATACCGGCGCTATGGAAGTCCAATTGAAAAAAGACTATACGCAATTTGCGTAAGTTGCTTTGCGGTAAGGCCAAAAAAGTGTGCGGTGCCCCTAAACCTGCAAGACTCGCAATACCAGCGGTAGTGAAAAAGCAGCGTTTTCACCTTACCGCAAAACTCATAATCTAGCCGATTGTTAAGTTATATTAATCACATATGTGATTCACCCACTATACTGTTTGTTGTATATATTCTAAATGTTATTAAATCTTGATAAATTATTTTTAGGTGCTGCTGCATTTTTGGTGTAATAGCCTGCTAATTAGTAGATCTAATTATGATCTTGTCTAACAGCCTTGTAACTGGTTTTCGTTTCATGACTGTAGGATTTATTACGGTGCAGAGTCCTAACATCAGGAATCTTTGAAACAAAGTTCCAAGTTGACAAAGTTAATTTTCAGTAAGTGAAAAGCTATCTATTCACATACTAAAAGAACAAAATATGCTCCTTGTGTCAGTTACTTTTTCTGTTGTGATGGCCAGGCCTGTTAATATTGTATGTTCATAATGATTCACCAGTACAACACCTGCCCCCTCCCCCTTTTTTTCCTTCTTTTTTTTTTTAAAGCTCGGGGGGGGAGGTATTTGATTTATGTACAATTAATTTTCTTTCTTTTTTGTCTTTTTTTTTTTTTTCTCTATTCCCCAGTATGTTTGATGTTGGCGGTCAAAGAGATGAACGAAGGAAATGGATACAGTGCTTTAATGGTAAGAGACTTTTTTTTTTCGACAAATAGATTTGGTTACTGTTGTTTTACTAAAGTATTAGTTATTTCAAGTTCTTCTCAAGATGTTTTTTTTTATGTTATTCAGGTACTGGTAGAGGTCCTGTGGGAGTAGGTAGAAGTTATTTAAGTCTTCAGGGCCCTTCCCTTCTGCATTTACTTTGTCCCTTTCTTTTGTCTTTAGATATGCTTTAATTTAGTTTGAGTTCTAGTTCTGTTCCAGTCTACTTAGTATTTCTTTCATTGGATGGTGCGATTCCATGAAATATTACATGTGGGATTGCACTCAAATCCACTAGGAGGAGGCAAAAACACCCTCAATTATTGCCTCCAAGATGGAGTGAGGGGGAATTATGAAGTGCTGGTCTACTCGTCGTTGATAGGGGTTCTCTAACTAAGACCCATTTTCCCCTTCTGATTGCTTACGAAGGCAAAAAAGGGGAAAATAATTGTTTAACCCAGGTAGTGAAAATATTCTCCCAGAGTGGAGATATTACAAGCCTCCAATGTGAAATGCAGATTTATCTGCCATTCCCCTGAGTGGGTCATAGTGTACTGTTGTTCATTGTGAGATCCTTAGCATTGTGCTTGCACTGCATTTCTACTGGAGACAGTCATCTGCAGCCAACGTAAGCATAGTAGACAAAGGTGCTGACAGGTAAGTACAATGCACCATATGCACACGATTCAATAGTCTGGGGACATATACACCACACAACTTCTATAGCAGTTTGAGGCATTTTTAAAACTTTTGCGAAAATGGGGTTTGTCTTTTTAGGGTGATCAGCTTTAGTGCTCTCTGGTGTTACTGAAGACTTCAATGCAGCCTTCTTCACCTGCGCTGAAATCCAGGTTTTTGACATCTGGTTTGGCTTTAGTGCTCAACTGTAGCACAGGTGCATTAAGGGTTTACATATTTAATGTGCCCTTCTGTCTGTTTCTGATATGTTTTTACCATTTTAGTCTGGGAAAAGCAGTCAGGTCTGGGGGAGTAGGTTAGACACTCTTGGTCATATCAGAGCTTTACTAAAATTGGGGGTATATTTAACCCTTTACTTGCTGTGGTTTGTTTGTTGGCCTTTACGGTTTTGTGCAGTTATTTCCTTCCTAAGATAGGTAGAGTCCACGGCTTCATTCCTTACTGTTGAGAAATACAACATCTGGCCACCAGGAGGAGGCAAAGACACCCCAGCCAAAGGCTTAAATATCCCTCCCACTTCCTCATTACCCCAGTCATTCTTTGCCTTTCCTCACGTTAGGAGGTGGGAGAAGATTCGGAGAGTCCTGAAAAAGGGTATCTGCCCTTCGAGATAGGACTGGAGTTTTAAGTAGTCATGTCAACCTCTCAGTGAGAGTATTGATGAAAGTAAGTCTGGAGATGCAGGGAAACTTTTTCAGCGAAACCATCCAGACTATTGCTAACAGCCCCTAAGCAATCAGTGTTGACGTGTTTTACTGCCTGCTTTCGCTCACTCAAGTCTGTCAGGAGCGCTGCTATAAGACTGTCACACTTGAAGGGCTGTGCTCTGTTCCACAGCATGGATCCTGGAGGTAAGATTGTTTCAATTTTTACACATAAAACGCTATAACAGGGTCACAGTGTGGCTCCTTTATACCTTGATAGGATCCAGGGTTTTTTTTTTTAACAATTGGGGTTAATTAATCAGTGTATTATTTACATGCTGCTTTTGTGTGATTTTTTTTTCCTGGGCTGATAGACTCTGTGTTTATGGCTGGAACAAACAGGTTTCACTTTAGTTTGTGAAAGTGTTGCACAGCTCCTATTACTTGCTGTACTTGTAATAACAGGGGAAGTACTGTCTTGCACTCCATGTGACCTGGTGTGGTCTATGTTCATTTCCTCCATTCCGGCTGAGACTTGAACCTAAGAAGAGTGTTTCCTCTGTTAATTCTCTGGGTCTAGGAGGTGGTGAGTGCCCCAGCCATTGGGAGTATAAGGGTGCAGTTTTCTATTATAAAAACGCTTTTATTTGTGTCCTCCTGTGGGTATAACCTGAGCTATGGAGGCTTCTTAGTCCCTCGGAGCCGTCTACCTCTCAGGACTCGGCGTCCCGTGAGATTACTACCCTTGCTACATTATTCACTCCACATGCAGTTCCCCGTAGCACATCTTATCCTCCATCCGGAGGGGGCCTTTTTCCTGCGGACTTTGCCGCGCAGTTACAAACGGCGGTGTCTGCAACCCTCAGTGCATTACCTCGCTCTAACAAACGCAAGAGAAAGGTTAAACATAGCTCTCCCAACCCAGAGTCATCTAAATATTTATCGGATTTAGCTATTATGTCCCAGTTATCTGATGATGAGTTAACCTCTGTAGCTTCAGAGGGTGAACTTTCTGGGTCGGAGTCCTTAGCGTCTAAGCCTCCTACTGCAGAGGAACCATCCTTTAGATTTAAAATTGAGCCCTTACATTTTTTATTAAAGGAGGTTCTGTCTACGTTAGAGGTTCCAAAGGCCGTGCTGCCTGAAGAACCTATGATACCTAAATTAGACAGAGTTTACGAAGACAGGAATTTTCCTTTGACTTTTCCTGTGCCGGCTAAGATGGCGGGCATTATTATGTACAAATGGGATAGAATTGGTTCTTCCCCCTCGTCGTCTTTTAAAATGTTGGTCCTGGACTCTCTCAACTGGATTTGTGGGGCTCCATTCCTAAGGTGGATGGTGCTATTTTCTATGCTTGCTAAACGTACTATTATACCTCTTAAGGATTGTTCTTCGTTCAGAGAGCTGATGGATAAGAAAATGGAAACCTTTCTGAGAAAGATTTTTCAACATACAGGATTGTTTCACCCGGCGGCTGCAGTTGCCGGAGCGACTACCTACTGGTGCTACTCTTTGTCGGAACTCATTGAGGTGGAGTCTCCCCTCGCGGATATTCAAGACAGAATTAAAGCTCTGAGAATTGCTAATTCTTTTATCTGTGATGTGAACATGCAAATTATTCACCTAAATGCAAAGGCCTCTGACTTTGTGGTTCTAGCCCGCCGGGCGCTCTGGTTGAAGTCTTGGTCTGTAGATATGACTTCTAAGTCCAGACTCCTTTCTCTTCCCTTCAAGGGAAAGATTTTATTTGGTCCAGGCCTGGACTCCATTATTTCTACAGTTACCGGAGGCAAAGCTGCCTTCCTATCGCAAGATGAGAAGAACAAGTCTAAACCTTGTCGCAGAGACCTGCTGATACAAGGTCCATTTGTTCATCAAAATCTAGATTCTCTGAGGCTGACTGTGTGGAGATTGAACGCTTAGTCTTAGCCAAGCGAGGTTTCTCTGAGAGTGTCATTGATACTCTTATTCAAGCTCGTAAACCAGTTACTCGGCGTATCTACCACAAGGTGTGGAGGACCTACTTATTCTGGTGTTAAGAGCGTGTTTTTTCCTGGCAGGATTTTATCTTTTCTCCAGGATGGGCTGGAGAAAAGCCTTTCTGCTAGTTCCCTGAGGGGACAGATTTCGGCCCTGTCCGTTTTTATTGCACAAGAGACTGGCTGAGCTCTCAGATGTGTGCAGTCCTTTGTTAAGGCTCTGATTAGGATCAGACCTGTGTTCAGATCTAAGGCTCCTCCTTTGAGCCTAAATCTTGTTCTTTGGGTTTTGCAACCAGTTCCGTTTGAGCCTCTGCATTCCGTTGACATTAAATTATCATGGAAGGTTCTCTTTTTATTGGCTATTGAAGGTTCTCTTTTTATTGCTTTGCAATGTGAGGGCTAACGATCAGTGTTCCTTTTTACTGCTTCTGTCTATCTCAAATAAATGAGCTTCTCTCCTTATTTTTTCTACTATGGAGTATCAGCTGATCCTTTGAAGGGCCACTTACTAATAATTGAATCTCTTCCAGCTTGTTTTGTAAGGATATTCATTTTTGTCCCCTTACTCAACTGTGCACTTAATATTCTGAGTCTGTTTAATATAGACAGGGTTTTGCAGTGCTGCCCTTATATCAGTATTAAAGTGTATATAGCTTACTAAAGCTACACACAGGGAGGTTCTACAGAACTGTCTTTATTTCATAAAGATGATTGTCAGTATTCCAGAAATACAGACCTTTGTTAATGCTTTGATCAGAGTCAGACTAGTTATTAGACTAGTTATTAGACTAGTTTTTCCTCCATGGAATCTTAATCTGTTTAAGTGTCCTTCAAGATCCTCCTTTTGAACCCATGCATTGTTTAGATCTTCAGCTTTTATCCTGAAAGGTTCTTTTTCTCATAACCATTTGTTCCTTTCCTGATTTTTGAACAGGACAAGATTGTTCATTCAAACTTGTTATTCCTTTCTTCCCAAAGTGGTATCTGCAGAAACGGTCAACCAAAAGATTGTGGTTCCTTCTTTATGCCCAGCTCGTTAGAATTCTAAAGAGCAACTTCTTTACAACTTGGAATGGTATGAGAGCCTTAAAATTCTATGTTTATTTCACAGTTTCTCAGTTCTAGCCACTTCTTGGACCTTCTGTAATGAGGCTTCCATCAAACAGATTTGTAAGGCAGCTATTTGGCCTTTTTTGCATACTTTTCAAGCTTGTATTATTTGGTCATGTATGCCTCTTTAGAAGCTATTTTAGGCAGGAAAGTTCTGCGGGCTGTATTGTCTGATCAGTATTATACCCGCCTTAACTTTTTGCCCCCCGCCCCCCACACACACACACACACACACACACATTACATGGTAGACTTGTGTACTTCACTCCTTGGGTATACAATCCCACATTTGATGTCTCATGGACTCTCTCACCTTCTGATGAAAGACGACAAAACTTATGCTTACCTGATGATATTCATTTCTTTCATGATGGCAAGATTACAGATAGCAGGAGAACTTGTCTTGCACATCATTTGTCCCCGCTTTTTCTTTCTTGTTTTGTTTTTATTCCATCTACTTGGCTATATGTATAACTCAGGAATTCAGAGAGAGTGGGAGGGATTGAAGCTCTGGTATGTAGGATGTTTTTGCCTCCTAGTGAAGTTTAATCCCACATGTGATGTCTCATGGACTCTCGCCTTCCTGAACTAGATGAATTTTTCAGGTAAGAATACATTTTGGTTTTTGCTTATAGGTGATGAAAGAATACTTGTGGCCCTTCACTATAAAATGTGCTTATTAATGCAAGGGCTAACCTCCCCTTGACCTCCATTAAGATTTCCTCATTGTGGTCCCCTGACATACAAGTACACCTTGGGGTTCTTACCTAAGATAATGTACACCTTGAAATAACACCACAGGTCAAAGTCGAAGCATGAGAGTCGTCTTTGATGTCCAGTGCTTTTCATGATAGGGTCCCTAGTAAACCATACAGTGCATATTATTGTTTACTTTGGGTACTACTGGGTTAAAGGCATAGAATTCTGTCTCGTTTATGGCAGCACATTTAATCTAGACTGTATTATGACGGCTAAATCTGCACACTTCAAGAATTTGCTCAGATCTTTGTGTGTTGCACTTTCATACCGATATATCCGGCTCTGAAAAGAGCTGAATGCTGCCGCCTGCAGCCATATTCGGCATTCGTTTTCCAGACTATGCCTATTAAAATTGACCCTACTACTCTTCCTCCTTTTTCCATTTGTGGTTTGTGCCATATTTTCTTTGCTTTTTCATTCCTAGCCTGATGCTTTTTTTTTTTTTGCCGTCCAGAAAACCAATGCAAATGTTAGCTTGTTTTTTTGAGCATGAATATAAATTTACTAGGAATGGTTTGGATATCAGTTTACATACATGGAATCCACCAGCACTATTAGGATAAAACATTCATCTTTTGAAGATCTTGTTAAAATAAGCAGCTTATTTTAACAAGATCTTCAATAAAAGATGAATGTTTTATCCTAATAGTGCTGGTGGATTCCATGTATGTATATGTTACACAGAGGAGTTGCAGTTTTTCCTCACCACCGTGCATATTTAGTGGTGCTTTGTTCACGAAAGGTATTGGATATCAGTTTGCTAGTATACATTAAAATACTATCCCATAGTCACTGTTTGTGCAAAGATCAGTATTACAGGTGTTTTGAGAGAAATTGATGTTTGGGTGTTTAGTAAACATAGAAGCATAGATATTGACGGCAGATAAGAGCCATAGGCCCAGCAAGTCTGCCCGATATTACCTTAAAGTTTAAACATATCTAGTTCGTAGGATAGTCTTATGCTTGTCTCAGGCATTTATAAAGTCCCCCACAGTCTTCCTATTTGAGGAAGTTTATTTCATAAATCAATCACTCTTTCTGTAAGGCAGTGCCTCCTCAAATTACTCCTGAATCTACTACCCTTCAGCTTAAGATCATGACCCCTTGTTCTTGAATTTTCCATTTTATGTATAATACCCACAGTCTCAGTTTTACTAAGCGCTTTAACGAACTTGAAAGTTGCTATCATATCACCTCTTTCCCTTCTCTCCCCTAAGCTATACATATTTAGGTCATTGAGCCTATCCTGGTAAGTTTTATTTTTTAGACCATGTACCATTTTGCCCTCCTTTGCACAGATTCAAGTTTGTCAATATCCTTCTAAAGATATGGCCTCCAGAACTGCACACAATACTCAAGATGAGGTATAATGATCTATAAAGTGGCATAAGAACCTTTACTATTTCTGCTGCAAATACCTCTACCAATACATCCAAGCATTCTGCTGGCCTTATTCGCTGCATTACTACATTGTTTACTACATTTTAAATAATGTGAAATAATTCCCAAGTCCTGTTCCTCATTTGTAACAGTCAGTAAAGTGTAATTGAGTCTTTAATTAACATTTGGGTTTTTCTTCCCTAAATGCATTATTTTACACTTTGCTGTGTTAAACTTTAGATCCCAGTCATTTGTCCAATCCTCCAATTGTTGTATATCACTTCTAATTTTGTGTACCCCCCTGGAACATCCACTCTGTTACAAATTTTTGTATCATCTGCAAACAGACATACCTTACCCTGTAGCCCTTTGCTGATATCACAGGTAAATATGTTAAACATATCAGAAAACAACTCCATAGAAGTCAGGTTTTGTGCCCAGAAGCTTCACATTGCTAGATCTCCAACACCAGGTCTTCTTTAATGGCTTTATGTCTCTGTTGTGCTTATTTACCTTTACTTGGCAGATAAATGCATGTGTAGGCATAGGAATTGGGGGAAAAGGTGGATGCACTAGTTACCAGATTTAATTGTTAATTTGAGATCTGAAAACATACAAATCCAACCTTTTAAAACATTTTCTATCTTTTTTTTTTTTTTAATAAACCAGCATTGTTTTGAGCATGTGATACACATATATGCAGTGTTTTAACTAGATTAATCTCTTCCTTATGTCTTTGTGACTAGGTCAGACTTGATTCCCAAGTTTAGAAGACCCTTATGATTTTATTTCCAAATGCTATTGGGTAGAGTTCAAAAGATTCTTTCTTTCCAAAGGTAGGGAGAGTCCACAAATTCATTTTTCTCTTACTTGGTGTATTCAGTCCACGGATTCATCCTTGTGGGATATTCTCATTACCTACAGGAAATGGCAAAGAGAGCACACAGCAAAGCTGTCCATATAGCTCCCCTCAGGCTCCGCCCCCCCAGTCATTCTCTTTGCCGCTCTAACTAGTAGCATCTCCACGGGGATGGTAAAGAGTATGTGGTGTTAGAATAAGCTCCTGCTACCAAGACAGCATGAAGGGGTAGCCCCCGATCCGGGATCGGATCTAGTAGGGGGCAGACTTTATCTCTTCGCTCAGGCTTGGGCAAGAGACGCTCCAGATCCCTGGGCATTAGAAATAGTTGCTCAGGGGTACCTTCTAGAATTCAAGGATTCTCCCCCAAGGGGAAGGTTCCACATTTCTCATTGTCTTCAGACCAAATAAAGAAACAGGCGTTCTTAAGCTGTGTAGAAGATCTTCTAAAAATGGGAGTGATATACCCAGTTCCTATTGCAGAACAAGGACTGGGCTTTTACTCAAAACTGTTCGTAGTTCCCAAAAAGGAGGGAACTTTCAGGCCAATCCTGGACCTAAAAATTCTAAACAAATTCCTAAGAGTTCCGTCTTTCAAGATGTAAACCATTCGGACAATCTTGCCGATGATCCAGGAGGGTCAATATATGACTACCGTGGATCTAAAGGATGCGTATCTGCATATTCCTATCCACAAAGATCACCATCAGTTCCTAAGGTTCGCCTTTCTGGACAAACATTACCAGTTCGTGGCCCTTCCTTTTGGGTTGGCCACCGCTCCCAGAATTTTCACAAAGGTGCTAGGGTCCCTTCTAGCGGTACTAAGACCGCGGGGCATTGCAGTAGCACCTTACCTGGACGACATATTAATACAGGCGTCGTCCTTTCACAGAGCCAAGGCTCATACGGATATCGTTCTGGCCTTTCTAAGGTCTCACGGGTGGAAGGTGAACGAAGAAAAGAGTTCTCTGTCCCCGCTCACAAGGGTTCCCTTTCTGGGAACGTTAATAGACTCGGTAGAAATGAAAATCTTTCTGACAGAGGTCAGGAAGTCAAAACTGTTAAATACTTGCCGAGTTCTTCATTCCATTCTTCGGCCTTCCGTGGCTCAGTGCATGGAAGTAATTGGGTTAATGAGTGCGGCAATGGACGTAGTCCCTTTTGCCTGAATCCATCTCAGACCACTGCAGCTGTGCATGCTCAATCAGTGGAATGGAGATTACGCAGATTTGTCTCCTCAAATTCAAATGGACCAGAAAACCAGAGACTCTCTTCTCTGGTGGTTGTCTCAAGATCACCTGTCTCAGGGAATGAGTTTCCGCAGACCAGAGTGGATCATTCACAACCGATGCCAGTCTGTTAGGCTGGGGTGCGGTCTGGAACTCCCTGAAGGCTCAGGGGCTATGGTCTCGGGAATAATCTCTTCTCCCGATAAACATTTTGGCGCTGAGAGCGATATTCAATACGCTCCAGGCGTGGCCTCAACTAGCAGAGGCCAAATTCATCAGATTTCAGTCGGACAACATCACGACTGTAGCGTACATCAATCATCAGGGGGGAACAAAGAGTTCCCTGGCAATGAAGGAAGTATCCAAGATTATCAAATGGGCGAAGGATCACTCCTGCCATCTATCTGCAATTCACATCCCAGGAGTAGACAACTGGGAGGCGGATTTTTTAAGTCGTCAGACTTTTCATCCGGGGGAGTGGGCACTCCACCCGGAGGTTTTTGCTCAACTAACTCAGCTTTGGGGCATTCCAGAGTTGGACCTGATGGCGTCCCGTCAGAACACCAAACTTCCCCTTTACGGATCCAGATCCAGGGATCCCAAGGCGGCATTGATAGATGCATTAATAGCGCCTTGGTCATTCAGTCTAGCTTATGTCTTTCCACCGTTTCCTCTTCTACCTCGGCTGATAGCCAGAATCAAACAGGAGAGGGCTTCGGTAATTCTGATAGCACCTGCGTGGCCACGCAGGACTTGGTATGCAGACCTAGTGGGCATTTCATCAATCCCACCATGGAAACTGCCATCGAGGCAGGATCTTCTACTCCAAGGTCCTTTCAGGCATCCAAATCTAGTTTCCCTGCAGCTGACTGCTTGGAGATTGAACGCTTAATCCTGGCTAAGCGGGGTTTCTCTGATTCAGTTATAGATACTCTGATACAGGCCAGAAAGCCTGTCACTAGGAAAATTTACCACAAGATATGGCGGAAATATCTTTGTTGGTGTGAATCCAAGGGTTACTCGTGGAGTAAAGTTAGGATTCCAAGGATATTGTCTTTTCTCCAAGAAGGATTGGAGAAAGGTCTGTCAGCTAGTTCCTTAAAGGGACAGATATCTGCTTTGTCTATTCTGTTACACAAGCGTCTAGCAGCTGTACCAGACGTTCAGGCGTTTGTTCAGTCCTTAGTCAGACTCAAGCCTGTCTATAGACCTGTGTCTCCTCCATGGAGTCTAAATTTAGTTCTTTCAGTTCTTCAAGGGGTTCCGTTTGAACCTTTGCATTCCATAGATATCAAGTTATTATCTTGGAAAGTTTTGTTTTTAGTAGCCATTTCTTCTGCTCGAAGAGTTTCAGAACTATCTGCTTTACAGTGCGATTCACCCTATCTGGTGTTCCATGTAGCTAAGGTTGTTTTGCGTACTAAACCTGGTTTCCTTCCAAAGGTGGTTTCTAATAAGAATATTAACCAGGAAATCATTGTTCCTTCTCTGTGTCCTAATCCAGTTTCTAAGACGGAACGATTGTTACACAATCTTGATGTGGTACGTGCTTTAAAGTTCTATTTAAAAGCAACTAAAGATTTCAGACAAACATCATCCCTATTTGTTGTGTATTCTGGCAAGAGGAGAGGTCAGAAAGCGACTGCTACCTCTCTTTCATTCTGGCTGAAAAGCATCATCCGATTGGCTTATGAGACTGCTGGTAAGCAGCCTCCTGAACGAATTACAGCTCATTCCACCAGAGCTGTGGCTTCCACGTGGGCTTTCAAGCATGAGGCTTCTGTTGAACAGATTTGTAAGGCAGCGACTTGGTCTTCTCTGCATACATTCGCCAAATTTTACAAATTCGATACTTTTGCTTCTTCGGAGGCTATTTTTGGGAGAAAGGTTTTGCAAGCAGTGGTGCCTTCCGTTTAGGTTACCTGACTTGTTCCCTCCCTTCATCCGTGTCCTATTGCTTTGGTATTGGTATCCCACAAGTAAGGATGAATCCGTGGACTGAATACACCAAGTAAGAGAAAACAGAATTTATGCTTACCTGATAAATTACTTTCTCTTACAGGTGTATTCAGTCCACGGCCCGCCCTGATATTTAAGTCAGGTTCAAATTTAATTTACAATAACTACAGTCACCACTGCACCCTATGGTTCTCCTTTTTCTCCTAACCGTCGGTCGAATGACTGGGGGGGCGGAGCCTGAGGGGAGCTATGTGGACAGCTTTGCTGTGTGCTCTCTTTGCTATTTCCTGTAGGGAATGAGAATATCCCACAAGTAAGGATGAATCCGTGGACTGAATACACCTGTAAGAGAAAGTAATTTATCAGGTAAGCATAAATTCTGTTATTACTTTTTGGAATACAACACCTGGCAACCAGGAGGAGGCATAGACACCCCAGCCAAAGTATCCCTCCCACTTCCCCTACTCCCCCAGTTATTCTTTTCCTAGCAAGCTAGGAGGTTGGCGAAGAAAGTGCTCTGAAGGTTTCTGGAAGTCCTTTAATGGGTAGTTTCCCTGCAATACAAGACTGGGGATCATAGAGTAGCCATGTAAATCTCTTACTCTGAGTATTGGGGAAAGTTAGCTGCTGGATTTTGCAGGGAAGCCTTGTGTCCTCTTTCCAGGAATTGGTGCTAACACCGCCTCTGGTAACCAATGGAAGCTTACACTGCTTTCCTTTCTACATCAGGTCCCTGTCAGATGTGGATATTAAGCTGTCAGACCTGGAAGTGCTGTGACTGATCCTGCTCCGGATCTATCTGCGATGTGCCTGGGGATATTTGTGGCGCCTTGGAGGGCTGTTGTATATTAGACTGTGTGGTGTTTTTTTCTCAATAGCTCAGCAGATAGAGCTCCCGAGTCTTGTGTCAGACAGTCATTTCACTAAGGAAATTATCCTTTTGGCCATAGATTTCACTAGGTGGATTATCACTTTAGGATCTGGTATGCATGTCTGACATTGCACGGCTATCTCTCTTCGCCGCTTTGTAGGTGTCTGCCATGAGCGGACATTCTATTGCGGCATGCCATGTGATGCGGGCATGTCCGCTTCTCCGTGCGTTATATACACAGCAATTTTATGGTACTAACATGCTGGATTACCTATATTAGATACGAGAACTGTGCACCATAGACTTAATAAGCCTTCTTATAAGGCCTTGGCAGTAGAGGGCTGAATAGTAGTTCTACAGGGGACCTTGTCTGGCGGGGTTAGAGTTAATCCTTTTCCCGCCTAGGGACAGTTTTGGCGCGCTCACTTCTCAGTCATGGTGACTCCTGCTGCAGCGTGCGTGCAGCAACTTCTATAGAGGGGTGAGTTTTAAGTGGTGGTACCTGCTTCCCTTCTCGTTTTTGTATGGAATTTTGTGTCTATAATTTGGAGTGACATACTCTAGCTGTCAGCTTTTTCATTGATCTGTACTCAGCTGCTGTATACGGATTTTAAGAGCTTGTTTTTGACTGTACTGTCACTTTTCAAGTTGTTAGTCATTTTCATTATATCTATCATGGTATGTTCTCTATAGGACATACAGATCTAGAACTAGGGGGTTATATACATTCTCAAAGTTTAATTTTTTGTTCATACAACTGAGATAGAAAGGATGTTGTATTAGCTTGCCTGGGTTACATCTTATGTTATTTTATTGATGTGCAATAGTTATTATATTTCCCTTAAGGGATAGTTCTGTTGTTTATCCTCTTCTGACTTAGTTGATTTTTATCTAATCTCTATCTCTATCTTTAGATTACAAATTATTTAGAGATATGCACTTTTATGAGTTCTGGTTTTTCCATGTTTCATTTTCTGTACTTTGCTGACATCTAGTGGCCTATGTGATTTCAATAACCTGCTCAATTTTGTTCTAACTGCTTAAAGGGACTGTCTACACTAAAATTATTATTGTTTAAAAAGATAGATAATGCCTTTACTACCTATTCCCCAGCTTTGCACAACAATCACAGTTATATTAATATACTTTATAACATTCAAACCTCTAAATTTGTGCCTGTTTCTAAGCCACTTATCACATTCTTTATTTGCTTTTCACAACAGGAGACTGCTAGTTCATGTGGGCCATATAGATAACATTGTGTTCACACCAGAGAAGTTATTTAAAGGGACAGTCAAGTCCTAAATAAACTTTCATGATTCAGACAGGGCATGCCATTTTAAACAACTTTCCAATTTACTTTTATCACCAATTTTACTATGTTTTGGTATTCTTAGTTGAAAGCTAAACCTAGGTAGGCTCATATGCTAATTTCTTAGACCTTGAAGGCCGCCTCTAATCTGAATGCATTTTGACCTTTTTTCACCACTAGAGGGCGTTAGTTCATGTGTGTGCTATAGATAACATTGAGCTCAAGCACGTGAAGTTACCTAGGAGTCAGCACTGATTGGCTAAAATGCAAGTCTTTCAAAAGAACTGAAACAAGGGGTCAGTTTGCAGAGGCATAGATACAAGGTAATTACAGAGGTAAATCGTGTATTACTATAACTGTTGGTTATGCAAAACTAGGAAATGGTTAATAAAGGGTTTATCTATCTTTTTAAACAACGAACATTCTGGTGTTGACTGTCCCTTTAAGTGTTAGCACAACACAGTACTAACTGCAAGTCAATAGAGAATAAAAAGTCATGTGATCAGGGGGCTAATCACAGTGGTAAAATGTATATTAATATAACTCTGTTGGTTATGCAAAACTGGGGAATGGTTAATAAAGGGATTATCTTTTACAACAATAAAAATTATATTGTAGAATGTCCCTTTTATTAATGTCTAAGAAGGGGACAAAGTCTTTACTTATGCATGATAAGATTAACCCTTCAGTGCCCTTCACCACTCCAGTCTCTGCGGTCCACAAAATGCCACAGCTTTTCCCTCTGTCCCCTAATATGACACAGGTAGTAACCTGCGGCTCATCTCAGTTGCCTAATATGACACATGCAGTACCCTGTGGCTACGCTCAGTTTTCACCTGGGGCACTTATTTGCCAGTAGATTTTGCATTGCATCTTTAGTCGGCTGTGTCTGTGGCGCTGTATGCCTTGTCCGTTTTGGCCAAAGGAGAGAGAAGATTACTCATGTTTCTCGTTATCGGGACTCTTTCTCTTTCAGAAATTGTGGTATCCTGTCTATCCCAGCGTCTGAGGATTTAACATACTTTAGTAGCTTCTGAGGGTGAGCTTTTTTCATCTGACTTTGCTGTGGATTAGTCTATGGAACCTAAGGAGGTAACCTCTGGAGCTTCCTGAGTCTAGGCTGTCTTAGGAACCTAAAATTCTAATCTGGACTGCGTTTTTGGGACTAGTCAAAATCTCCTGAGACCTTTCCGGTCCCAACACGCATAATGGGTGTCTATTCTAAGAATTGGGAGAAGCCTGGGATCCTTTGTCCTCACCTGCTTAAAAAAAAGCCTCCACTGGGTTGTAAAGCCATGGTAATCTTCCCTTCCTCGTAAACAGATTTAGCGTTTTAATCCCTGTGTGGTTAAGGGCATTTAAAAAAACATTTCCAGGTTCCTGACTCTTATTACAAGGGTAATCAACCTATTTCCTTTCTGGAAGCATACTACTATTCCTCTTGAGGATAATACCTCCTTCAGATACCCCTTGGACAGAAAGATGGGGAGGGGTACTTAAGGAGAATGTTTAGCAAGAAGGCAATTCTCTTCATCAGGCTGCTGCCTTTGCGACATTAGCTGGAGTCACCACTTTCTGGTGCATCTCTTTATCGAGCGGATATACAGGAGAAATATCTCCCCTTCGGGCCCCTGAATGGAAGATAACTCTGGAAAGGGAAAGTTCATCAATTTGATTTTCATGCATATATTCTGATGGAGCAATGGCAATTCAGATTCCTGTCTGCCTACTTCTCTTATCAGTCCTCATCTTGTCCCTCAGTAACTCTATGTATGGAAGTAGTTGGCCTTCATGGAGTTTTTTCTTTCCATCAACATTTTGGGATTGAGGGCCATCTTCAATACTCTGATGGCATGACCCCAAGTTTGTTACGTCAAATTTATCGGATCTTGTCAAACATCATTTTCTGTTTATTTCAGTCATTAGGGGAACGAGGAGTTCCCTGGCGAAAAAAGCGGTGTCTCGAATCCTCCGTGAACGAATTTTCACATGTCTCATTGTGACCATCTCAACATGGGGGTATGCATTTGGGAAGCAGATTCCCTTAGCGGACAATATCCTTCTCGGGTAGTGGTCCTTTCACCACAAAGTGTTATCCAAAATAACTCTTGTTGGTCGGGGGTCTCAAGGTACTGGTGAGAGCCCTCATAACCTCTCGTCTCAATCCCAAATGCCCCGAATACGGGTCGAGATTGAGGGTTTCTTAAGCATTTTCTTTGAGATTCAAGACTGCCTAGCAAAAGCCGTAGGTTGGGAGTTTAAATCTAGCTTCAGCTGCTTTCCCCTATATAAAAAAAATAAACAATTAAAACAGCAAGCTCTAGTGGTCGGTGGATAGCTTAGCCACCTAGTGACCAGAGAGTTGGAATCCAGCTGCAGCTGATTCTGTTTTTTCCTCAGTTTGCTCTCCTTTTCCGGATGTTTGCCCGCATCACATGGAGCGGGTTTCTGGGATTCTATTAGCTCCGGCGTGGCCCCGCAGGACCTCGTTCACAGTCCTTGTGAAGATGCCTTCCTCTCCTCCGTAGAGGTTTCCTCATCAAGCGGACCCTCTCCAAGGCCCTTTTCTTTAACAAATTCTAGATCCTCAGAGGCTGACTACGTGGAGATTGAGTGCCTAGTGCTGTTCTAAAGAGGTTTTCCTCAAAAGGGTTATTGTTACCCTTATCCAGGCCATAAGCTGGTTACTCGCTGCATCTTCTTAAAGGTGTGGCATTCCTACCTAGCTTGGTGTGAGGAACGAGATTTCCCTTGACAAAGGGTGAGGGTTTGTCAGACAGTTCTTAATAGGGTCAGATCTCTGTCCCTTTTGTGTTTTTGCACAAGAAGTTAGCTTCCTCCTTAGGTGCAGTCCTTTGTCCAGGCTCTGATTATAATAAGACCTGTGTTTTAATCCTGTTGCTCTTCTTTGGAGCTTTAATCTTGTTCTTTGTGTTTTCTTCTTAAAAGGGAAGAGTCCACAGCTGCATTCATTACTTTTGGGAATTCAGAACCTGGCCACCAGAAGGGGACAGACACCCCAGCTAAAGGCTTAAATACATCCCCCACTACCCTCATCCCCCAGTCATTCTTTGTCTTTCGTCACAGGAGGTTGGCAGAGAAGTGTCAGAAGATTGAAGATAGTCTCTTATGGAGGGTAGTACTCTTTGAAATGGGACTGGAGTTTTAAGTAATCCTGTCAGCCTCTCAGTGAGTGCATGGATCAAAGTTAGTCTGCAAAACCATCCTGACTCATGTTAACAGCTCCTTGACAATCAGCGTTGACGAGTTTCGCTGCCTACCTTTATTCACTCAAGTCCATGTCAGAAGCGATGCTACTGTCTGTCACACTTTAAGGGCCGTGTTCCTGTTCCACGGCGTGGATTCTGGTAAGATTTCATTTTATTTCAATATTTGAATGTAATGTTAACGAAAGAAGTAGGGGTCCCAGTGGGACTCCTTTATCTTAAAATGGAATCAAGGGTTAATATCTCCTGTGGGGGGTTATTGAACAGGGGGGACTTTAATCATGTTTGTTATGTGATCTGTCTGCTAATTTGTAGTGATGCTTGGGCTCATGACTATTTGGAACATAACGGTCTTATCAGACTGCACGGACCTTTTGGACTGGCGCGCCCTTTTTTTTTTTTTTTGCTGGCTTACACGGTGCACCTCGTGACAGGATGTGGTCACGTTGTAATTCCATTTCCGTACCCTGAGTGGCGACTAAGAGAAACTGTTCGTTGGTTGTCTGGTTCACAGGAAGTGGTGAGTGCCGACTCGGACTATGCTTCTTGTGAGGAGTATGAAATGGTAAGGGTTTTCCATGCCCATCAGTTAAGTTTCTGATTGCCGTTCTAGAGTGCGTTGAACAATCCGCCCCTGAGTATTCCATGTCCCGTGAGGCGCGTGCCCCAGAACCTTTTTTTGCTACACAAGCAGATGTCCCTATGGCCGTTACTTTTTCTCCGGAAGGCGACCTGTTTCCTCCAGAGGTTACGGCACGGTTCCGCATGGCCATATCTATGGTGCTGGCACATTTATATCTCCCAAGAGAAGTATTTTTAAGATACTGTCTGTGTTCTGTTAACCAGGGTCCTTCAAGCGTGAGATCGTCTGAGTCCGTTCGACCTTCTGGGGAAGCGATGGCCTCTGAGGCTTCAGGGTCCCCTCCCTCAGGGCCCGAGTCGTTCATCGATCCGACGGAGGAACATTTTGCCTTCCGTTATAGACTGCCAATTCTTCATGTACTACCAAGGCACGTTTTGGCGGGGCTGGAGGATTCCGGTCCTACTGGGCCGAGAGATCCTCGGTCTTCCGTGCCAGATGGCAAACTGAGTTAGACGTATGGGGATGAAGCCAGTTTCCTTGACGTCTCAGTTTTTCTTTTAATTATCTGTTCCAGTTCTGAGCTTAGGAGAATAGGGCCTTTGATCGACTGGTCCTTTTAGCGCACCCATTCTCCTTGGGCGTTCACCTTCAGGTGCTGCCTTTATTTTCTTTGATCCGGTTAGGATATGTTTAATTTGTTTTATGAAGCTCATGTCTGTTATGATTTTCCATTTTGGGAACGTTTCTTCTTTGGAACTGATACTTGCGATTTTATGGTCGCGTGAGCACTTTCTTGGAAGTTGCGCAAGTACTATATAATGACAGTTATGTTTATATTTTACCGACCCCTTCGGGGGCTTCGATTTTTCTTGGATGGTTTTGAAGTGTTCTCGTACCAGACGGGTACTAGTCGGGCGCTAGCTGCTGTTCCTCACGGTTCATGTCACCCACGCGGTGCCGGGGTGCTGGGTTGTTCACTTTGATAAGTGTTCGTTTGTTCTTGTTACCATTACTAGAAGGAGGGACTACATCAGTCCTCCTCCTGTTCCTTCTGTCGAAGGGGTTCTGGACTCAGTCTGCTGAGGCTCCTCGTGAGAGGCCTTTTGGCCTTGGAACCGAAGTTCCTCCATTTCACATGGGTTTGGAGGTTTGGATGACCTCGGGGCGTCGGGAGTACCAGATATATGAGGTTTTTTGTTTTTCACTCTTGGTATCTTCTGGATGTCATCTGTGTCTTCCTATCACTTCACCTTTTAGTATGTTGCACGCTCTCTAGGGAGTGCAAGGGTGGGGGTTACTCCCTGTTGTTTTTTTTTCCCCCGGCATCTCCTGGTCGACTAGTCTGCCAGGAGTTGTGAGGCTCCCACCGTTTTTCCTGTGAGGTACAGAATTTTCCGGGAGGCTGATTCTTTAGGGGTCTTGGTGATATCACTTCTCATCTTAAGGGCTTGTAGGCCGGAGAGGTAACTCAGTTGGTAAAATACCCTGACTTCAATAGAGCCTGTTCTAAAGACCCAAGGTCTCAGGTCTAAATCCCTGCAGTGCTGCCTCAGCCCTTTATCCTTTATATGGAACTTGTTCCGTGTAATCCCGTGACCTTTAGTGGGGGGTGTTCCCCTTCGACTCTCTAAGAGATCTAGCCTTTTGGGTTTACAAGCAGAGGGTCCTGGTTTCGGACGCTCCCCAGGGTGCTGGTTGCCTTTTTTCTTAGGCATGTTAAGATATCTTTCTAGGCTCTTTGGTCTCAATCGATTTCAAGCGTCCAATGTCCAGGGACATTGGGATGTGGGATGCACTGCCCTGAGTGCACTTCTCTGTATGAGGTAACTTGACAGTTTCTCAGGGGGGGTTAAACTTCGACCGGTCTCTGGTTCTGGGGGTCTAGTTTATGACCATGTCTCTAATTAGAGTTCGGAGTCTGGATCGGTCCTGGGCAGTTCGGTCTCAAATCTTTAGGTTTGAAACATCCACTTTTCCCTTTTGGTATCTACCTTGGGGTTAGCTTGCTGTCTTCCGGTGGGATTTGACAGTAGTCGTCAGGGATAGTTATTGCACCTTGATGTGGGCTCATGGTTGTCTGTTTCCACTGAGCTGTCGGTATGGCCAAATGGTCTCATCACTTGGTTTCTCCGTTCTTTCATCTCTTCTCCATGCCTATGGCTGTGGAAGCGGTACCTTTGCGTTTGTCCTCCTTCTAGGAGGTTTCTAAATACAGTTTTCCATAGAGGCCCCAAGGTCCTTCTCTTCTTGTTTCCGAGGGGTTCTGTCCTTCTTGCGTACAAGAGGTCCTGGGGCTGGATTCTGGTACTGGGACACTGGAGTTTAGTATCTATCTCCCTGGTTTGGGAGTGGTCCCTCTTAGGAGGGAACTGTGTAGGGGTTCTGGAACCAGAGCACGTAGTATTTCTGTCATGGCTTGTGGTAGCAAGTGAGATTTAAATAATGGTTAGAGTTGTTCCCCCATGGGGTCGTTCCCTTTTAGGCCCCTCCTTTTTCTTCTGAGGTGTGGTTCGAAGAATTTTATATTCTTTGTTTTCGGACGTTGCCCATCCATTTTGGACTGGGTCTGTTTCCTCAGAGTGGAGGTCGAGTATCTGACTTCTCTGTTGTGTCTTGACTGTGTACTTCCAGTTGATGCAGGTCTAGGTACCCTCAGGGATCTCTACCCTGCCTAGTAGCTGAAGGCTTGTAATTTGAGTCCTGCGGTGGCAGTTTTTCTAATCTGGTCTCCTGCTTTCGGTGGGTTGTTCTCTGTGTTTCATTCCTCCACTGATTTCATAGGCTGCTGGTGTTGGATGTTCTTCTAAGGCGAGTGTTGCCGTCAATCTTTTTCAACATTATCTGTGGGTTGATCTCCCACAATGGCTTAGGGTCAGCCTTGCTGCCTTGTGGCTGGGTGTTTTCACAAGGTATACCTTTTTTCTGATAGAATAACTAGTTTGTTTCTATCCTTGTCTACAAGCTCCGAATTTCGACTGCTCCATTAGAATTTCTTCCTATGTTGTCTACTTTTAGCAGTTGTGTCTGCTAAACGATGGTACAGTGAGGAGCCTGTGGCTTCCTTGACACACCATAAGTCGTATGGTGTTGTCAGGGAGCTGAGGGTAGACCTTGGTTCTTTCTCGTGATCACCTTTTCATAGGTGTGGAGTTGATCACTGGTCCTTGTCCTTCTATGGAGGCTTTCCCTGGGTGGTTGTCTTCAGCAACCTTGGGTTTGCTTAGTCGTTTTGAGATTTTTTTTACCATAGTTGGTGGTCCTTTAGATACCTTATGGGTCCTCCGTTTTCCCCTTCGTGGGTAGGTGTAGGATCTCTTCCTTCGGGTCGGGGGTTAGTTCTGTGCGACCAGACAGGTCGCAGGACTTGGTTCCTCTGGGGGTTTTTTGTGCTCAGTAGATTCTAGAGATTCTGAATAGTCTCTAGGGCGGCCTTGAAGGTGTTTAACTGATGAGCAGTTACTTAGACACAAGGTGTTAAAAACCTGAAAGGACCAAGTGTTATTTTTTTTCTTTATTGGGTGTTGGGTAATTTCAGGCTGTGGTGCCCTTCGAAGGGGCCGCCTTCTGTTCCCGCCCTTTGTTTGCTTTCAGTGTCCTCTTTAGCTTGGGTATTGTTTCCCCAAAAGTAATGAATGCAGCTGTGGACTCTTCCCGTTTAAGAAGAAAAACTTAAATTATGCTTACCTGATAATTTTCTTTTCTTCTGACGGAAAGAGTCCACAGCTCCCCGCCCGTGTTTTTATGGGGAGGCCGTATTTTAGTTTTTATTCTTATGGCACCTTTTTCACCCTGATATTTCTCATACTGCTAATTTATCTGGTAAGCAGAAATTTTGTTTTTCATGTGTTTCTTTTTCTTTCTAATGGTGGTGAGAGTCCACAACCGCAGACAACCCCACACCAGAGCTTTCAAATATCCTTCCCACTTCCCTCTCTCTCATAGTATTTTTATTTTTTATTGAGGTTTTATATATTAACAAAGAAAATGTGGATAAAAGGTATTGTCAGTTTAAGACATAACAGTGATTACACAATAATACAATGCTTTGTTTAAAAAAAAAATGTATGAGAATAGTAACTCGCAAGTCAAATGAGACATGCTAGGTAATAATAAACAGGTACGTATCAACAACAAAATAAAACATACACAAATGAAACCTCATTTTTCTTAAGGATTATGTAATTTAATATAACTGCAGCATATTTCTTGTTATTTAAGGGATTTTCAATCAATATTTTCGGATAAATAAGGGCAGTATAGTTCTCAACAAAGCAAGTTTCGTTCCATATTAGTGGTATGATAAAGGATATATCCATAAATGAATAGGTTTATGGTTTTAGAATCAACTAATAAGTGGTGCTGAACAGTTTTGCCAAATTGGGTAGGGAACATAGGGTTAACATTTTGTTCTGTTGTAGGAATTACTGATGTTGGGGTTGCGGTATAGGAAAGATAAACCGCATAGGTAGTCCTCCTCAACTAGGAGGCACATTATGTGGGGGCGGGGAGGTGGTTATTTAGATATGATAGGCAGCATGTACAAAAAAATCATGTTTCCATATAAAGACACGATAAGTTATGTCATGGCACAAAAATAAATGCGCTACAACTTTGCACTCATAGACATATGGGTTACTAGAGAGAAAGTATGAGAGGGTTGGATGCCTACTAGGCTATTGTCCCGTCTAGCATGGTGGAACCTTAAGTTCTAAGCCATTTACCTAGACATGGATTATGGAGCTCAGTTAGGATATCGTGTGCAGGTAGACCATAAATGAAAGTAACAGTATGGGTCCAGCCCATATTAGCAACATAACAAATTTCTCATAGCAACGCTAAACATCAACTTTTGGACCCCAGAATCTTTATATACACTGGAAGATGGAAACAGCTAAAACCTAAAGGCCATATTTGGACCTGAATGGTCAATATATTTAGAGCATGTGAATGTTATGTGTATGGTGTCTCAGCTGACCAATAACTCAGCATGTGTAAGTTGTTAAATTAACTTAACCAGCAGTTGTAGTAGGTTTTTGTTGGGAGGGAATACACTTGTGGTCTATATATCCTTTCCTTGTTCATTGGTGCTATCTATTTAACCCTAAGAGGTGGAGGTGAATTTAGGTAAGCGGTAGAGCCATCAAAATATGTCCTGGGGAGTATTAGAGAATCTTCGCTGTTATGCCCAGATAAGCTAACATACAGGGAGTCATATGTATAAATTGGACCACAAGACACTAATAAGGTTAGACGACCCTATGTCATACGCATATGTTTATATAAAGGTAATTGTTCCCTCCTATCAAATTAAAGGCGGAGGGGCGACTATACATGTGTATGTAATAATTATGTAGGCATATTCGAAGAATCATAAGGGCCTAGCAGAGGTGCTTCCTCCCCAGGAGTCAAGGATCATATGGTAAGCTCATCAGTACCCCGTGCGCATGTTAGATCTAGAAGGCTAGGGCTATCACATCACACTGTCTCGGCCGCAAACCGCGCGGTGGGGCCTAGAGGTTATTAAATAATATACGCACTTAAAGGGATTTTTTCTTTTGTGATTCAGATAGAGCATGGCATTTTAAGCAACTTTCTAATTTACTCCTATTATGAAATGTTCTTAATTCTCTTGGTATCTTTATTTGAAATCAAGAATGTAAGTTTAGATGCTGGCCCATTTTTGGTGAACAACCTGGGTTGTCCTTGCTGATTGGTGGATTAATTCATCCACCAATAAAAAAGTGGTGTCCAGAGGTCTGAACTAATAAAAAAGCTTAGATGCCTTCGTTTTCAAATAAAGATAGCAAGAGAACAAAGAAAAATTGATAATAGGAGTAAATTAGAAAGTTGCTTAAAATTGCATGCTCTATCTGAATCACAAAAGGAAAAACTTGGGTTCAGTGTCCCTTTAACTGAGAGTGTAGCGCATTCCATTTCTCTTAATACCTTCTAATGACAGGGTAACATTCCACTCTACATTATTATTAAGTGTTGAAAAAGTTCAATAAAGTAAAAAAAGAGTCTCTTAACCCCTTAAGGACCAAGGCCATTTTTAAATTTCTTTCCCTTAAGGACCAGGGCTATTTTTACATTTCTGCAGTGTTTGTGTTTAGCTGTAATTTTCCTCTTACTCATTTACTGTACCCCCACATATTATATACCGTTTTTCTCGCCACTAAAAGGACTTTCTAAAGATAACATTATTTTCATCATATCTTATAATTTACTATTAAAAATATTATAAAATATGAGGAAAAAATGGAAAAAAACACACTTTTTCTAACTTTGACCCCCCAAAATCTTACACATCTAAAACCACCAAAAAACAACCATGCTAAATAGTTTCTAAATTTTGTCCTGAGTTTAGAAATACCCAATGTTAACATGTTCTTTGCTTTTTTTGCAAGTTATAGGGCAATAAATACAAGTAGCACTTTGCTATTTCAAAACCACTTTTTTTCAAAATGAGAGCTAGTTACATTGGAACCCTGATATCTGTCATGAATACCTGAATATCCCTTGACATGTATATATTTTTTTTTAGAAGACATCCCAAAGTATTGATCTAGGCCCATTTTGATATACAGGTGGCCCTCGTTTTACAACGGTTCAATTTACACCGTTTCAGAATAACAACCTTTTTTACCAGTCATGTGACTGCTATTGAAAAGGATTGAGAAGCAGTGCATTTATTAAAATAGCCAGTAGGTGGAGCTGTCCGCTTGTGTTGCAGCAAAGCCAAGCAAGCTGAATTTAATCAGTTTAACCAGACCTGAGCTATCGAGCAGATTTCAAAGGAACAAGATCTTCCTGTCTATAAATCAGTCCAGATTGGAATGCATAGAAAGAACTGTTTGCTGAAAAATGCAAGTGAAGTCTGTGTTGTGTGATTATTTTATGAGGTTTATAATGCTGTTTAGCAAATGTTTTTGTTCATTTAACTTAGTTTAATTATATATTCTGTGTTGTGTGATTATTTTATTAGGTTTATAATGTTGTTTAGCATTTAAAGTCTTCATTTCAAAGCTTTAAAAATAATGTATTAGGTGTTACTTATGACAATTTTGAGAGGGGCCTGGAACCTAACTCCCTCACTTCCCATTGACTTACATTATAAACTGGGTTTCAATTTACAATGGTTTCGATTTATAACCATTCCTTCTGGAACCTAACCCCGGCGTAAACTGAGGGCTACCTGTATTTCATGCCACCATTTCACCGCCAAATGCGATCAAATAAAAAAATTTTTTCACTTTTTCACAAATTTTTTCACAAACTTTAGGTTTCTCACAGAAATTTACAAACAACTTGTGCAATTTTGGCATAAATGGTTGTAAATGCTTCTCTGGGATCGCCTTTGTTCAGAAATAGCAGACTTATATGGCTTTGGCGTTGCTTTTTGGTAATTAGAAGGCTGCTAAATGCCACTGCGCATCACACGTGTATTATGCCCAGCAGTGAAGGGGTTAATTAGAGAGGATGTAGGGAGCGTCTAGGGTTAATTTTAGCTTTAGTGTAGTGTAGTAGACAACCCCAAGTATTGATCTAGGCCCATCTTGGTATATTTCATGCTACCATTTCACCGCTAAATGCGATCAAATAAAAAAAAACATAAAATATTTCACAATTTTAGGTTTCTCACTGAAATTATTTACAAACAACTTTTGCAAGTATGGCATAAATGATTGTAAATGCTTCTCTGGGATCCCCTTTGTTTAGAAATAGCAGACATATATGGCTTTGGCGTTGCTTTTTGGTAATTATAAGGCCGCTAGATGCCGCTGCGCACCACACATGTATTATGCCCAGCAGTGCAGGGGTTAATTAGGTAGCTTGTAGGGAGCTTGCAAGGTTAATTTTAGCTTTAACATAGAGATCAGCCTCCCACCTGACACATCACACCCCAGGATCCCTCCCAAACAGCTCTCTTCCCTCCCCCATCCCACAATTTTCCCCGCCATCTTAAGTACTGGCAGAAAGTCTGCCAGTACTAAAATAAAAGGTATAATAAAAAAAATAAAAATAATTGTATAACATATTTACATATGCTGCTGTGTAGGATCCCCCCTTAGCCCCCAACCTCCCTGATCCCCCCCCCCCCCACCCCCCAAACAGCTCTCTAACCCTCTACCTTACTGTGAGCCATCTTGGGTACTGGCAGCTGCCTTTTTTTTTTTTATATAATTTTTTTTTTTTGTAGTGTAGCTTCCCCCCCTATAGACAAACCACCACCCCCTCCCAGATCCCTTGCAATTAACATTGTCTGCTGCCACCCCCTTGTCTCCCACTTATCAATTAACTTTGTTTCTGTAGTATAGCGGTTCCCACCCGCTCCCTCCCCGTGCGCCCGCCCGCCGCTCCCCGTGCGCGCTCCCGGCAACACCGATCCCGCCCCCCTCTCTCTTCAATCTTACATCGATGGCCGCCCACCCGCCTCCCACGTCGGCTCCCACCCACCAACGATTGCGGCCATCGATGCCGGTGCAGAGAGGGCCACAGAGTGGCTCTCTCTGCATCGGATGGGGGAAAAATGTTATTGCAGGATGCCTCGATATCGAGGCATCACTGCAATAACTGTAAAGTGGCTGGAAGCGATCAGGATCGCTTCCAGCCGCTTTAATCCCCAAAGTCGTACAGGGTACGTCGCTGGTCTTTAAAGAACAGGTTGTGTGCGACGTACCCTGTACAACTCGTGTCGTTAAGGGGTTAAATGCGGGCAAGTAGACAGTATAGCAGTTATAGGGTTATTACAACAAAGGTTGAGTTAAGTAATGAATATTAGTATTAGCAAGGCACCCATCCCAAATCTATTTCTTATAATTTCTCTTGAAAAATAAGATATATTTGTAGACAGTGTCTCCGTTTGTATCGTTGTCCGATGCTGAGGGAGCCCAATAATAATAGGTCTCTTAAATGTAAATAGCTAAGTAACATTTTAAATGTAAAAACAGGACACTAAAACAGATTATACCTTCTAATGATCTAGAGCTAACCTTTAATCTTCAAAGTCTGTGGGACAGCAAGTGTGCGGTTTGGTAGGAAGCCTTTGGACACCCACTACTCACCACCTTAGGTGTATTTAGAAGTTATCAGTCACCCGACACCGGATCTCAAAAAATAGATGGTGACTTTAATATATGGAACCTTAAGGCACATGCAGGAGTAGGTTTGTCCACAAAAGGCCACGTGTCTCCATGGGGTGTGTATCCATTCACCATTAACCCCCGGCATATAACTGCACAGACGAGATGAGACCGGAGCTAATACCCCAACCAAAGCAGATGTTCTCCATTTAGCCTCCAGCGTCGGCCCAGCGAGCACCATGTTCCGGATCTCAGGATTTAAGGTTTTCCTGGGATTAGTATGCCATGCAGGACTTGAAAGATCAGGAATCTCCATGCGGAGCCTCTCAGACACGGCAGTTATCCCAATATGCGGTACTTCAGCAGCGATATCGAAGGAGGCGGACAATCGCCATTGATGTGTGACTCCAGCAGTGAAGGTGTCGTCCAGAGTGTGGATGTTTGTATCTATGCTTCTCGTAATGCTGTGGTGTAAGCCGGCTCCAGGCGTTTCATGGCTACAACTCTGGGCTAGGTAAGTAACAGGATCATCAATGTTACGTTCAGGCGAAAGGCTCTCAAGCAATTGAAGGAGGTGGCCCCTTATGCTATTAAAGTGATCATCGAGCATCTGCTGTACGTGAGCTTCCCAACTATCTACGGTACTCAAAGATCTCAGGGCAGCTGTCTCTTGATACTCGTCCCTCAGGCACATGCTGAATTGATGTGAGACCAATGTACCTGTATCTCTCTCAGCAAAAGACGCTTCTGCAGCCTCCTTGATGTTTCCTCAATCGATAAATAAAAGTAATGTGCTAGGCCTTTGTCAAATATTTTGCTGTGGCGTAGTTAAAGACCCCTGTTGCATGTTTTCAGACCTGTGCAATTCAGGTGATAGGCAGATCACTGGCCTACAGGTCAAAAATACTTATACGATTGGTATCTCTGTATAGCTGGCAGATTTAAGTATTTATCGCTCAACTTTTCAACATAGTTATATTCTGTGATTATATGCTTTAGGCTCTATTTTGCCAATCCTTATGCAGAGCTTTTCTCTTAAGCTGCCATCTCTGTCGGCATTTGGCTCCGCCCGCCCTGTTCTGAAGATTTTGTAGAAGTTTGTCAGACATTTTCCCTCAAATGACAGTTCCTGGAAGAGAGGGAATTAGAAGAGTACTTCCTGTGTTTAAAGGGACACTGAACCCAAATTTTTTCTTTCATGATTCAGATAGAGCATGCAATTTTAAGCAACTTTCTAATTTACTCCTATTGTCAATTTTTCTTTGTAAAAAGAAGGCATCTAAGATAAGAAGCCAGCCAATTTTTAGTTCAGACCCTGGACAGCACTTGCTTATTGGTGCTGTCCAATCAGCAAGGACAACCCAGGTTGTGAACCAAAAATGGGCCGGCTTCTAAACTTAAATTCTTGCTTTTCAAATGAAGATAGCAAGAGAATGAAGAAAAATTGATAATAGGAGTAAATTAGAAAGTTGCTTAAAATTGTGTTCTATGAATCATGAAAGAAAAAAATTGGGTTCAGTGTCCCTTTGATAATGCTTCTCCTGGAAGTTATCATCACAGACAAGCCACACATGTTGCTGGGAAGTTTCTAAGCCTCCTCTTGTTGGCCAGGTAATGATACCCCTTGCACAGTCCTTTTTGTTAAACTAGCAGATTCTGCATCTGTAGTGTTTTATTGGTTCCCTGCACAGTACTAGGTGTTAGTTACACAAGGGGTTCTGTCTATAGTGCTTTCTTTTACAGATATACACTGTTGAGAATTGCAGACTAATGTGGGGCGTAGTAAGTACCATCATCCATGTGAGGGTACTTAGTTTGTACCTACAGTGGAGACAATAGTTTTTTTCGGTGCCCAATTTCTCTATACAAATAAAAATAGGTGGGGATACAATTTATGCACTGAAAGGTTTGGGGGCCTGAGGACAGTTGCTAACCCTTCTTATAGTCTCTTGGAAGAGATGGTGGGAAGTTTGCATTCAGCCACACTTTCCTTTGGGCTCTACTTTTATTTCTCTTGTAAGATGTATCGAGTCCACGGATTCATCCATACTTGTGGGATATTCTCCTTCCCTACAGGAAGTGGCAAAGAGAGCACCCACAGCAGAGCTGTCTATATAGCTCCTCCCTTAGCTCCACCCCCCAGTCATTCTCTTTGCCTACTCTAAGTACTAGGAAGGGTAAAGTGAGTGTGGTGACAAAAATGTTAGTTTTTATTTTCTCAAGCAAAAGTTTATTTTAAATGGTACCGGTGTGTACTATTTACTCTCTGGCAGAAAAGGGATGAAGATTTCTGCAAGGAGGATGATGATCTTAGCACTTTGTAACTAAGATTCACTGCTGTTCTCACAAGGCCTGAAGAGTACAGGAAAACTTCACTTGGGGGAACAGTTTGCAGACTAAACTGCATTGAGGTATGTTCAATCTATTTTTTTCTAGACAGACTGTGGTTATTCTAGAAAAGGCTGGCAATATCCCCATGAGGGAAGGGTAAGCTGTATTCAGACACTTAGTAGGAATCCTAGCTTGCATAAAGGGCTCATTAGTTACTGGTGACACTGATAGGAAAAAAACTTTTTTGTTTTTTAGAAAAAAAAATGCAAATATAAAGTTTTTTGAGGGACTTTAAGGGGTTATTGTGGCTTGGTTAAGGATTATTAACCCACATGGCTAGTTTAAGAAACACTCTGTTGTGTTTCTTTTAGGCCCCATAACATCAAGTGATGTGGGAGGGGCCTATTTTGCGCAGTTTCTTTTTCTCAGAGACATCCAGCTACTTCTCCAGAGGTTCCTACTGTGTTTGAGGGCTGTAAAGAAGTTTTTTCCCCACAAATCGTTTCTAAAGGGCAGGTAGGCGCCACAGCAGAGCTGTGGCAAGGTGCTGAACGTTTTTTACCGGTTTTTGATCTTTTGTCAATCCGGTTTTTACATTAAGGGGTTAATTGTTTATTTGCATAGCTGTGCAAAGTTACTAAAGATTTATGATGCTACTGTAAAAATTTTGTTGAGTTTACTGCTTTTTTACACTGTTTTGCAGAGTTTGTGCAGCTTTTTTTCTCTTAAAGGCACAGTACCGTTTCTTTCATGTAATTAGCAAGAGTCCATGAGCTAGTGACGTATGGGATATACATTCCTACCAGGAGGGGCAAAGTTTCCCAAACCTCAAAATGCCTATAAATACACCCCTCACCACACCCACAATTCAGTTTTTACAAACTTTGCCTCCTATGGAGGTGGTGAAGTAAGTTTGTGCTAGATTCTACGTTGATATGCGCTCCGCAGCAAGTTGGAGCCCGGTTTTCCTCTCAGCGTGCAGTGAATGTCAGAGGGATGTGAGGAGAGTATTGCCTATTTGAATGCAGTGATCTCCTTCTACGGGGTCTATTTAATAGGTTCTCTGTTATCGGTCGTAGAGATTCATCTCTTACCTCCCTTTTCAGATCGACGATATACTCTTATTTATATACCATTACCTCTGCTGATTTTCGTTTCAGTACTGGTTTGGCTTTCTACAAACGTGTAGATGAGTGTCCTGGGGTAAGTAAATCTTATTTTCTGTGACACTCTAAGCTATGGTTGGGCACTTTATTTATAAAGTTCTAAATATATGTATTCAAACATTTATTTGCCTTGACTCAGAATGTTCAACATTCCTTTTTTTCAGACAGTCAGTTTCATATTTGGGATAATGCGTTTGAATCAATCATTTTTTCTTACCTTAAAAATTTGACTTTTTTTCCCTGTGGGCTGTTAGGCTCGCGGGGGCTGAAAATGCTTCATTTTATTGCGTCATTCTTGGCGCGGACTTTTTTGGCGCAAAAAATCTTTTCTGTTTCCGGCGTCATACGTGTCGCCGGAAGTTGCGTCATTTTTTGACGTCCTTTTGCGCCAAAAATGTCGGCGTTCCGGATGTGGCGTAATTTTTTGGCGCCAAAAAAGCATTTAGGCGCCAAACAATGTGGGTGTATTATTTGGCGCCAAAAAATATGGGCGTCGCTTTTGTCTCCACATTATTTCAGTCTGATTTTTTTCTTTGCTTCTGGTTACTAGAAGCTTGTTTATTGGCATTTTTTCCCATTCCTGAAACTGTCATTTAAGGAATTTGATCAATTTTGCTTTATATGTTGTTTTTTCTCTTACATATTGCAAGATGTCTCACGTTGCATCTGAGTCAGAAGATACTTCAGGAAAATCGCTGTCTAGTGCTGGAACTACCAAAGCTAAGTGTATCTGCTGTAAACTTTTGGTAGCTATTCCTCCGGCTGTTGTTTGTATTAATTGTCATGACAAACTTGTTAAAGCAGATAATATTTCCTTTAGTAATGTACCATTGCCTGTTGCAGTTCCCTCAACATCTAAGGTGCAGAATGTTCCTGATAACATAAGAGATTTTGTTTCTGAATCCATCTAGTAAACATAAAAAATCTTTTAAAACTTTTCTCTCTACAGATGAATTTTTAAATGAACATCATCATTCTGATTCTGATGACTCTTCTGGTTCAGAGGATTCTGTCTCAGAGATTGATGCTGATAAATCTTCATATTTATTTAAAATGGAATTTATTCGTTCTTTACTTAAAGAAGTACTAATTGCTTTAGAAATAGAGGATTCTGGTCCTCTTGATACTAATTCTAAACGTTTAGATAAGGTGTTTAAATCTCCTGTGGTTATTCCAGAAGTTTTTCCTGTTCCTAATGCTATTTCTGAAGTAATTTCCAGAGAATGGGATAAATTGGGTAATTCATTTACTCCTTCTAAACGTTTTAAGCAATTATATCCTGTGCCGTCTGACAGATTAGAATTTTGGGACAAAATCCCTAAAGTTGATGGGGCTATTTCTACCCTTGCTAAACGTACTACTATTCCTACGTCAGATGGTACTTCGTTTAAAGATCCTTTCGATAGGAAAATTGAATCCTTTCTAAGAAAAGCTTATCTGTGTTCAGGTAATCTTCTTAGACCTGCTATATCTTTGGCTGATGTTGCTGCAGCTTCAACTTTTTGGTTGGAGACTTTAGCGCAACAAGTAACAGATCATGATTCTCATAATATTATTATTCTTCTTCAGCATGCTAATAATTTTATCTGTGATGCCATTTTTGATATTATCAGAGTTGATGTCAGGTTTATGTCTCTAGCTATTTTAGCTAGAAGAGCTTTATGGCTTAAAACTTGGAATGCTGATATGGCTTCTAAATCAACTCTACTTTCCATTTCTTTCCAGGGTAACAAATTATTTGGTTCTCAGTTGGATTCCATTATCTCAACTGTTACTGGTGGGAAAGGAACTTTTTTACCACAGGATAAAAAATCTAAGGGTAAAAACAGGGCTAATAATCGTTTTCGTTCCAACAAAGAACAAAAGCCTGATCCTTCATCCTCAGGAGCAGTTTCAGTTTGGAAACCATCTCCAGTCTGGAATAAATCCAAGCCTTCTAGAAAGGCAAAGCCTGCTTCTAAGTCCACATGAAGGTGCGGCCCTCATTCCAGCTCAGCTGGTAAGGGGCAGGTTACGTTTTTTCAAAGAAATTTGGATCAATTCTGTTCACAATCTTTGGATTCAGAACATTGTTTCAGAAGGGTACAGAATTGGTTTCAAGATGAGACCTTCTGCAAAGAGATTTTTTCTTTCCCGTGTCCCAGTAAATCCAGTGAAAGCTCAAGCATTTCTGAATTGTGTTTCAGATCTAGAGTTGGCTGGAGTAATTATGCCAGTTCCAGTTCTGGAACAGGGGATGGGGTTTTATTCAAATCTCTTCATTGTACCAAAGAAGGAGAATTCCTTCAGACCAGTTCTGGATCTAAAAATATTGAATCGTTATGTAAGGATACCAACGTTCAAAATGGTAACTGTAAGGACTATCTTGCCTTTTGTTCAGCAAGGGCATTATATGTCCACAATAGATTTACAGGATGCTTATCTGCATATTCCGATTCATCCAGATCATTATCAGTTCCTGAGATTCTCTTTTCTGGACAAGCATTACCAGTTTGTGGCTCTGCCGTTTGGCCTAGCTACAGCTCCAAGAATTTTTACAAAGGTTCTCGGTGCCCTTCTGTCTGTAATCAGAGAACAGGGTATTGTGGTATTTCCTTATTTGGACGATATCTTGGTACTTGCTCAGTCTTTACATTTAGCAGAATCTCATACGAATCGACTTGTGTTGTTTCTTCAAGATCATGGTTGGAGGATCAATTTACCAAAAAGTTCATTGATTCCTCAGACAAGGGTAACTTTTCTGGGTTTCCAGATAGATTCAGTGTCCATGACTCTGTCTTTAACAGACAAGAGACGTCTAAAATTGATTTCAGCTTGTCGAAACCTTCAGTCACAATCATTCCCTTCGGTAGCCTTATGCATGGAAATTCTAGGTCTTATGACTGCTGCATCGGACGCGATCCCCTTTGCTCGTTTTCACATGCGACCTCTTCAGCTCTGTATGCTGAATCAATGGTGCAGGGATTACACAAAGATATCTCAATTAATATCTTTAAAACCGATTGTACGACACTCTCTAACGTGGTGGACAGATCACCATCGTTTAATTCAGGGGGCTTCTTTTGTGCTTCCGACCTGGACTGTAATTTCAACAGATGCAAGTCTCACAGGTTGGGGAGCTGTGTGGGGATCTCTGACGGCACAAGGAGTTTGGGAATCTCAGGAGGTGAGATTACCGATCAATATTTTGGAACTACGTGCAATTTTCAGAGCTCTTCAGTCTTGGCCTCTTCTGAAGAGAGAATCGTTCATTTGTTTTCAGACAGACAATGTCACAACTGTGGCATACATCAATCATCAAGGAGGGACTCACAGTCCTCTGGCTATGAAAGAAGTATCTCGAATTCTGGTTTGGGCGGAATCCAGCTCCTGTCTAATCTCTGCGGTTCATATCCCAGGTATAGACAATTGGGAAGCGGATTATCTCAGTCGCCAAACGTTACATCCGGTCGAATGGTCTCTTCACCCAGAGGTATTTCTTCAGATTGTTCAAATGTGGGGACTTCCAGAAATAGATCTGATGACCTCTCATCTAAACAAGAAACTTCCCAGGTATCTGTCCAGATCCAGGGATCCTTAAGCGGAAGCAGTGGATGCATTGTCACTTCCTTGGAAGTATCATCCTGCCTATATCTTTCCGCCTCTAGTTCTTCTTCCAAGAGTAATCTCCAAGATTCTGAAGGAATGCTCGTTTGTTCTGCTGGTAGCTCCGGCATGGCCTCACAGGTTTTGGTATGCGGATCTTGTCCGGATGGCCTCTTGCCATCCGTGGACTCTTCCGCTACGACCAGACCTTCTGTCGCAAGGTCCTTTTTTCCATCAGGATCTCAAATCCTTAAATTTAAAGGTATGGAGATTGAACGCTTGATTCTTAGTCAAAGAGGTTTCTCTGACTCTGTGATTAATACTATGTTACAGGCTCGTAAATCTGTATCCAGAGAGATATATTATAGAGTCTGGAAGACTTATATTTCTTGGTGTCTTTCTCATCATTTTTCTTGGCATTCTTTTAGAATTCCAAGAATTTTACAGTTTCTTCAGGATGGTTTAGATAAAGGTTTGTCCGCAAGTTCCTTGAAAGGACAAATCTCTGCTCTTTCTGTTCTTTTTCACAGAAAGATTGCTAATCTTCCTGATATTCATTGTTTTGTACAAGCTTTGGTTCGTATAAAACCTGTCATTAAGTCAATTTCTCCTCCTTGGAGTTTGAATTTGGTTCTAGGGGCTCTTCAAGCTCCTCCGTTTGAACTTATGCATTCATTGGACATTAAATTACTTTCTTGGAAAGTTTTGTTCCTTTTGGCAATCTCTTCTGCCAGAAGAGTTTCTGAATTATCTGCTCTTTCTTGTGAGTCTCCTTTTCTGATTTTTCATCAGGATAAGGCAGTGTTGCGAACTTCTTTTGAATTTTTACCTAAAGTTGTGAATTCCAACAACATTAGTAGAGAAATTGTGGTTCCTTCATTATGTCCTAATCCTAAGAATTCTAAGGAGAAATCGTTACATTCTTTGGATGTTGTTAGAGCTTTGAAATATTATGTTGAAGCTACTAAGTCTTTCCGAAAGACTTCTAGTTTATTTGTTATCTTTTCCGGTTCTAGAAAAGGCCAGAAAGCTTCTGCCATTTCTTTGGCATCTTGGTTGAAATCTTTAATTCATATTGCCTATGTTGAGTCGGGTAAAACTCCGCCTCAAAGGATTACAGCTCATTCTACTAGGTCAGTTTCTACTTCCTGGGCGTTTAGGAATGAAGCTTCGATTGATCAGATTTGCAAAGCAGCAACTTGGTCCTCTTTGCATACTTTTACTAAATTCTACCATTTTGATGAATTTTCTTCTTCTGAAGCAGTTTTTGGTAGAAAAGTACTTCAGGCAGCGGTTTCAGTTTGAATCTTCTGCTTATGTTTTTCATTAAACTTTATTTTGGGTGTGGATTATTTTCAGCAGGAATTGGCTGTCTTTATTTTATCCCTCCCTCTCTAGTGACTCTTGCGTGGAAAGATCCACATCTTGGGTAATCATTATCCCATACGTCACTAGCTCATGGACTCTTGCTAATTACATGAAAGAAAACATAATTTATGTAAGAACTTACCTGATAAATTCATTTCTTTCATATTAGCAAGAGTCCATGAGGCCCACCCTTTTTTGTGGTGGTTATGATTTTTGTATAAAGCACAATTATTCCAATTCCTTATTTTATATGCTTTCGCACTTTTTTATCACCCCACTTCTTGGCTATTCGTTAAACTGAATTGTGGGTGTGGTGAGGGGTGTATTTATAGGCATTTTGAGGTTTGGGAAACTTTGCCCCTCCTGGTAGGAATGTATATCCCATACGTCACTAGCTCATGGACTCTTGCTAATATGAAAGAAATGAATTTATCAGGTAAGTTCTTACATAAATTATGTTTTTTGTTTTTTTTCTAAGTGTTATTTGCCAGAATCAAGCAGGAGAGAGCTTCGGTGATTCTGATAGCACCTGCGTGGCCATGCAGGACTTGGTATGCAGACCTAGTGGACATGTCATCGGTTTCACCGTGGACTCTGCCAATGAGGCAAGACCTTCTAATCCAAGGTCCATTCACGCATCCAAATCTAATTTCTCTGCGTCTGACTGCTTGGAGATTGAACGCCTCATTCTATCAAAGCGTGGTTTCTCTGAGTCGGTCATTGATACCCTGATTCAAGCTAGAAAGCCTGTCACCAGGAAGATCTATCATAAGATTTGGCGCAAATATTTTATTGGTGTGAATCCAAGGGTTACACATGGAGTAAGATTAGGATTCCTAGAATATTGTCCTTTCCCCAAGAAGGATTGGAGAAGGGATTATCAGCTAGTTCCTTAAAAGGACAAATATCTGCTTTGTCTATTCTTTTACACAAACGTCTGGTATATGTCCCAGATGTTCAAACGTTTAGTCAGGCCTTGGTTAGGATCAAGCCTGTATTTAAACCTGTTGCTCCGCCATGGATACTAAACTTAGTTCTTAAAGTTCTTCATGGGGTTCCGTTTGAACCTATGCATTCTATAGATATTAAGCTTCTATCTTGGAAAGTTTTGTTTTTAGTAGCTATCTCTTCGGCTCGAAGAGTTTCTGAGTTATCTGCTTTACAGTGTGATTCACCTTACCTTGTTTTCCATTCAGATAAGGTGGTTTTGCGTACCAAACCTGGGTTTCTTCCTAAGGTTGTTTCTAAAAGGAATATCTATCAGGAGATTGTTGTTCCTTCACTGTGTCCTGATCCTTTATCAAAGAAGGAACGTCTGTTGCACAATCTTGATGTGGTTAGTGCTTTAAAGTTCTACTTACAAGCAACTAAAGATTTCCGTCACACATCTTCATTGTTTGTTGTTTATTCTGGTAAACGGAGAGGTCAAAAGGCTACGGCTACCTTTTCTTCTTTTTGGCTGAAAAGCATCATCCGTTTGGCTTATGAGACTGCTGGCCAGCAGCCTCCTGAAAGAATTACTGCTCATTCAACTAGAAATTAAAAATGAGGCTTCTGTTGAACAGATTTGTAAGGCGGCGACTTGGTCTTTCGCTTCATACTTTTACAAATTCGATACTTTTGTTTCTTCGGAGGCTATTTTTGGGAGAAAGGTTCTACAAGCAGTGGTGCCTTCCGTTTAAGGTACCTGTCTTGTCCCTCCCTTCATCCGTGTCCTAAAGCTTTGGTATTGGTATCCCACAAGTATGGATGAATCCGTGGACTCGATACATCTTACAAGAGAAAACATAATTTATACTTACCTGATAAATTTATTTCTCTTGTGATGTATCGAGTCCACGGCCCGCCCTGTTAATTTAAGACAGGCAGTATATTTTTATTTAAAAAACTTCAGTCACCACTGCACTCTATAGTTTCTCCTTTTTCTTCCTAGCCTTCGGTCGAATGACTGGGGGGTGGAGCTAAGGGAGGAGCTATATAGACAGCTCTGCTGTGGGTGCTCTCTTTGCCACTTCCTGTAGGGAAGGAGAATATCACACAAGTATGGATGAATCCGTGGACTCGATACATCTTACAAGAGAAATAAATTTATCAGGTAAGTATAAATTATGTTTTTTACCTATTTAGGTGTATGGCCCCTTTAAGTTGTCGCCAGAACAGCATTCCTCACTTTCCTTAATGCTCCGTAGACAGATAGCTCCGGAAGCGCTGAGACAGCAGCTGTTAGTTGGAAGCAAAGAGAGGCTTGGATCTTCACTTTCCTGTAGCGATGGAAGAGTTAAGTGCTTTCCCACCACAGGAAATCATTTTGTCTCGCTTCCAGGTTTCTTCACTCAGGGTGTAGTGACATATTTTGCGCCTGGCTTTAAGGACCCATTACAGAAAGCAGTGTTTGAGGCTATGGCTGCAATTCAATCAAGAACTAGACTCAGAGACATTAATACCGAAATCTCGGCGGTATCCGCAGAGAAGGAGGGCCACTCAATTTCAAAAATATGCTTAGATACTAGTAATGTTATTAATCTTTCTTCCACTGTACTTACACAGACACAGATAGAGGTATTACCTTTAGGCCTTGGATTCTCCCCCACCTCACACTTTAGATTATTTGACACTATAGTTGATGTAAATAGATTTGTGAGGTCTATTGTACTAAAAAAGCATTTTTTGGGTTCAACTAGTCAGAGTGTAAAAGGAGGGGATAATACTGGTCAAATGAAGTTTGGTTTTGATTTTTCAGACGAATGTTCGGTTTTGGATCTCATGGCACTAGACAGAGAGAATTTAGATTCTAGTTTACAGGTATCAGGTGAGATACAAGACATCACTAGATTGAGGAAAAAATTAAAATTAGGTCTAGTGCCATTGAAGTTTTTAAAAAAAACAGTTGAACAAGAATTAAAGAAATTATCAATCAAGGACCCTAACCCCCATAAAGATAATTTGTACAAGGCATAACATGTTGCCATTAAACAATTGCAGGCAAATTGTGAGTTGGTCATACGTAATTCTGACAAAGGGGGCAAGGTTGTTGTTTTGGATCGAAAAGCATATTTAACTGAGGCCTACAGACAGTTGCTGTATGTTACAGTGTATGAAAAGCTCAAATATAACCCCATTTTCTTTTATAAATCTGAATTGCGTACAATTCTGGAAAGAGCATTACAAGAGGGGATAATGAAACAATCTAATTTTGACTTTTTATACACTGAGCATCCAATTATGGCCATTTTTCACTATTTGCCCAAGGTCCATAAACAAGGCACCATTCCCCCAGGTAGACCCATAGTGGCAAGGATTGGTTCATTAAATGAACCACTTTCCGAACTCATAGATGGGTACCTCCAACCATTTGTTTTGAATCTCACAAGTTACATTAAGGACACGTCTGATGTTATTAGACAGGTTGAAAGCCTTGAATGGCGTAAGGAATTTACCTTTGTCACCATCGACGTGGTCTCATTGTACACTTGTATTCCCCATGACAAGGGTATTCAGGCCATTGAATTGTTTTTGGATAATTTTTCCAATTATGATGAGGCTTTGAAACTGTTCATCAAGATTTCTGTGGAATATCTACTAACACATAATTCTTTCTTGTATGAGGGGGAGTTCTATCTCCAGAGGCGTGGGAAGGCTATGGGGGCCAAGTTTGCCCCCTCCTATGCCAACCTGTATATGGGTTGGTGGGAGCTCTCCCACGTCTATGGAGATGGGAACCCCTTCAGGCAATTCGTACATTACTACGGTCGGTACATTGACAACGTCCTGTTAATTTGGAAGGGTCCAATACATCTTCTTTAACAGTTTCTGCTTTATCTCCAACACAATTCGTTGAATCTTAAATTCACTATGGAGGTTAACACTTTTTCAATTTCTTTTTTAGACATCGTATTATGTGCTAATTTGGAAACCTCCATTATTGAAACCGAATTGTTTTATAAACCATGTGCTGTAAATACTATACTGAATGCCCGGTCGTTTCATCCCAAACACACTATTGACTCTATACCCAAGAGCCAGTACATAAGGGTCAAACGTAACTGTAGCAACTCTCAGAGCTACTCTAAACATTTTGAAGACTTAACAGTAAGACTCATTGAGAGAGGGTACTCTAAGGTAGCTTTAGAGCGGGTTAAGCAAGAAGTTGATTTGTTTGAAAGAGATGACCTCTTTCGGTCTGATAAATCTAAAAAACAAGGGAGACTCAATAGACTCAAATTCATTACTACATATAGTGTTGCATTTGGCAGGATCTGTGACATAGTACGAAAGGCACTCCCTATTCTGGATACTGATGAGTCTTAAGGGTATTTTTAAGGAAGGCACATGTTTTGTGTCACGAAAAGCGCCAACATTACGGAATCTCCTATATCCTTCTATGTTGCCGAGAGAACCACAGAGAAAAAAACTGGCTTTCTATCAAGCCGGGTTTCTTTAAATGTGGAAGCAGGAGATGCAAATCTTGCTCCTATGCTTCTTTTGGAGTGAGTTTTGTGTCCACTTCAAATAACAAGAGTTTTCAGATTTGGGAACACATGACCTGCAATTCATGTTATGTCATTTACCTTTTGACATGCAGGGGATGTTTGAGGCAGTATGTAGGACAAACTACACGTGCCCTGAAGGACCGTTTTTTGGAACATTTACGTTCTATAGAGGACCCTGAGTCCACCACTCCAATATCCCTGCATTTCAAAAATGTCACAACTCTGATAGTTCCCTCTTGACATTCCAGGCTATCCAATTGATTCCTAGACACCCTAGAGGAGGAAATAGAGGGATTATTCTCAGTAAAAGAGAAGTTTTTTGGATTTTCCATTTGGATACCCGGATGCCAATAGGTCTAAATTCAGAGTGGGATGTTAAATTATATGTTAATCAAAAATAAATCTTTGTGATACACTGTTCCTATAGATTTTACAATTAGATTGATTACATTGTGTAGCTGTCTCTTTAAATCTTCTTGGCTAACAGCTTATATATACATTAGTATGTTTTTATTTTTTGTTTTTGTTTACATCATACCACGTGAGCTGGTGTCCATGTGTTTAGGAGTGTTATGTGTTTACTACTAGCACATTTTCAGTGCAACAATTCAGAATATAATTGCATTTAATTTTGGACTTTAGCTCTTTTTGTGAATGGTTTTCAACAATCCCCTACTTCACACCCATTTTTTCCTTGCCATTGAGAGTAAATTGGTAACATTACAATAAAACAAGTTGGAGCAAGCTACGTGTGCCTATTTGTCTTTGCCCTACTGGGTGCGCTGACTACCATTGTTGCTATGGCTGCAATTCCACCTGCATGTAAACGCAAACATAAGCATATTTCATCTGATTCCTCATCTAGGGTTGTTGCCCTGGCTTAGTTTACACAAGTATCTGGAGGATCTTCTTCAGATGGAGAGGTTTCATCTACATTCTTTGTTGAAGGAGGTCTTAAAGACCTTAGGGATAAAGGTTTCTATACCAGTTGCGGAGAAAAAGGTTCAGAAGTTAGATATGATTTTCAGGCTCAAGTCTAAGGTTCCTGAAGTTTTTCTGGTTCAGACTTTCTGAAATTGTCTGGAAAGAATGGGATAAACTTGGAGTTCCCTTTACTATATCTCCGGCCTTTAACAAGCTGTTTCCTGTCCCTGAGACCAACTTGGAATTGTGGGTAACTATCCCTAAGGTAGATGGTGCTATATCTACTTTAGCTAAGAGAACCACTATTCCTTTGGAATATAATACGTCTTTTAAGCACCCTATAAACAGAAAGCTGGGGGTTTTTCTACGAAAATCATTTCTTTAAGGACTACTGTTGTTAGAACCAGCAGTTAGTATTGCTGCAGTGGCTGGCGCTGCTGTCTTTTGGTGTGACTCCTTAAATTATTTGATCTCTGAGGAATCTTTGTTAGAAGATATCTGATTGTATCCAATTCTTGAAGAGGGCAAATTCCTTTATCTGTGATGCAATTATACAGATTGTTTGCATTAATGCTAAGAATGTCTCTAGCTGTGCTGTGCGTAAGGGCCCTTTGGCTAAAATCCTTGTCTGCTGACATGGTTTCTAAATCTAGAATGTTATCCATTGGGTTCAAGGGTAAAACCTTGTTTGGGCTCGGATTAGATTATATTATTGCTACTGTGACTGAGGGCAAGGGTGCCCCAGGACAAGAAGTCTAGACCTAAGGGAAAGTCTAATATTCCTTTTTGTTCCTTTTGCCAAAGTAAATCCACAGGTCGTCTTCTAACAGAAAAAAATAATCCTACTAATCTACATGTAGACCTAACTCGGCTTGGAGTAAGTTCAAACAGGCCAAGAAGTCTTCTGCCATTAACAAGTCAACATGAAGGTGCGACCACCGATCCATATTCTCCGGTAGGGAGCAGATTGAACCTTTTTCAAAAGGTCTTGGCACAGTCTATCCAGGATCCTTGGGTTATGGAGATGGTGTCGCAAGTGTACATGATAGGCTTTACATCTAGGCCTCCTATGGGAAGGTTTATCCTCTCTCATATTTCCAAACGTCCAGAAAAGAGAATGGCTTTCTTTCAATGTGTGAAGGATCTAGAGGACATGGGGGCAATTGTCCCTGTACCAGTGGCGGACCACGGGAAGAGATTTTATTTCACTCTCTTCATACTTCCGAAAATTGATGGACAGTTCAGAGCTATCTTGGACTTAAAGATCCTGAACAGGTTCTTAAGGGTTCCTCCATTCAAAATGAAAATAATCAGATTTAACCTTCCTCTAGTTCTTCAGGGACAGTTCATGTCTACCATAGACCTGAAAGATGTGTGCCTGCACATTCTGATCACCATCAGTTATTTATTTTGCCTTTCTAAACAAACATTGCCAGCGAAATGTGTTGATGGTATTCAAGGAATAAATCAATCAATCTTAACAGCTATTGATACGAGTGAAGTTCCTGAGTGCTTTACTATCTCTGCGCAGAGACTATAGACTGAAATTGGGATTGAACATCCCTATACGAGAAATAGTGCATCGGATTGGTACGTGTAAACACGAGGGTTGTCAGTAGCCAATCAGCACAAGTGTACCAACAGCAGCACCTCTTTTGATCCAAGACGGCGACTGGAGACGATGAGTACACACGCACTACTCAGTATCCGTGAGAAACGATTGAGGGTCGAGTCTAGCTCAAGGAGCGAACAGGCAGCGGATGTCTGAGTGCGGTAACGAACAGGAACTACAAGCTAAGTACATACGTTTATGTAGCCTATATATCATGTAAAGGCTTCTAACTACTGACACACAGTATCTACCACAAAGTGTTTTTTATTTGGGTTTTTTTTTTTAATGCATCTGAGCAACATAAAACATTTCTCTCACTTTATGCCTTATTCCAATGTTTTTTAAAGTGAACATGGTCTTTTAAAGCGACTGGTGACATATATATACGTTTTAATCTTTTTTCATGCTATGTATATGTATTTTTGATACACATTAGGTGTTTGATACTTTTTAATAGGCAATAAAATTCAATATTTTACTATCCTTCTATTTACTTTATTTTAATCTTCCATTAACAGGCACTTTGTATATTGTATTTTACATTGTATTTTACATCGTACATAGTATTTTTCCTTTTGTTACCTCACTGCTTCCCAACGCTCTATTACTACAAACAGGTTTTATATTACCAGTTTGTAGCCTTACATTTTGGTCTGGCTGCGGCTCCTCTCGTTTTTACCAAGGTTCTAGGAGCCCTACTTTCTGTGATAAGTGCTCAAGGTGTAGCAGTGGCTCCCTACCTGGACAATCTCTTTCTTCAAGCTCCATCTTTGCCTTTAGCGACTTATTTGGTTTCTTTGCACTAATGGCACTGATGCCAGCCTATCTGGATGGGGGGGGGGGGGGCTGTCAGGGGTTTGGCGCAGGGAGTGTGGTCATCTCAAGTGTCGACCTTTCATATCAATTTCTTGGAACTCAGAGCCATCTTCAAAGCTTTGCAGGCTTGGCCTCCTACTTTCAGTCCCATTTATTCACTTCCAGTCATACAATATAACGACAGCGATGCAGGAGGTAACTTGGATTCTGAACTGGGCAGAGATGCATGAGTGTACAATTTTGGCTGTTAGTTTGCTGGGGTTTTCCAGAGATAGACTTAAAGGGACATTCAAGTCAAAATAAGCTATTATGAATTAGATAGAGCATGCAGTTTTAAGACACTTCCAAATCTTGTTATATTCACACTTTCTGGGGAACAAAATCCTACTGAACATGTGCACAAGCTCACAGGGTCTACGTATACTAGTCTGTGATTGGCTGATGTCTGACACACCACATGATACAGGGGTCGGATACTGGGAGAAAATTTTTAAAAAGTCAGAAAACATCTACAGCTTATTTGTTAAATATGCAATTCTACTGCATTGAGTGGTACTTTAATGTCATCTCGTCTGAATCACAAGCTTTCAAGGTATGGTTCAAGATCAAGGGATTATCAGGCAGAGCTGGTGGATGCTTTAACCCCTTAATGACCACAGCACTTTTCCATTTTCTGTCCGTTTGGGACCAAGGCTATTTTTTACATTTTTGCAGTGTTTGTGTTTAGCTGTAATTTTCCTCTTACTCATTTACTGTACCCACCCATTATATATCGTTTTTCTCACCATTAAATGGACTTTCTAAAGATACCATTATTTTCATCATATCTTATAATTTACTATAATTTTTTTTTTTATATATATATACAATATTAGAAAATGGAAAAACACACACTTTTTCTAACTTTGACCCCCCAAAATCTACAACCACCAAAAAACACCTATGCTAAATAGTTTCTAAATTTTGTCCTGAGTTTAGAAATACCCAATGTTAACATATTCTTTGATTTTTTTGCAAGTTATAGGGCAATAAATGCAAGTAGCAGTTTGTACTGCTTTGGCGTTGCTTTTTGGTAATTAGAAGGCTGCTAAATGCCGCTGTGCATCACATGTGTATTATGGCTAGCAGCGAAGGGGTTAATTAGGTAGCTTGCAGGGTTAATTTTAGCTTTAGTGTAAAGATCAGCCTCCCACCTGACGCATCACACCCCCTGATCCCTCCCAAACAGCTCTCATCCCTCCCCCACCCCACAATTGTCCCCTCCATCTTAAGTACTGGCAGAAAGTCTGCCAGTTCTAAAATAAAAGCTATCTTTTAAAAAATGTTTAGCATATTTGCATATGCTGCTGTGTAGGATCCCCCCTTAGCCCCCAACCTCCCTGATCCCTCCCCTCTAACTTATTGGGAGCCACAGACTTATGAGCCTGTATCAATGTGTGAATTACGGAATCAGAGAAACCTCTCAGAGAAAGAATCAACCTTTCAATCTGCATGCAGTTGGCTGAAAGACTGAAGGTTTTGATATCAGATCATAATTTGAACTAGAAGGTCTGGTCGATGAGGAGCACTGGATAATTGATTCAGATCGGCATACCAGATCCTGAGTGGCCACTCTGGGGCTATGAGGATATCCAACACTTTCTCCTGCTTGAGTCGAATCACCACTCTGGGAAGAACAATAATTGGAGGATATATGTAAACTAACTGATACTGCCAAGGAGATATTAACTTAGTACTGCAGGTTCATCCTTTTGAGCCTATGCATTCTCTGGATATCAGGATTCTATCCTGAAAGATTCTATTTTTACTAGCTATTTCTTCAGTTCAGAGGGTTTCAGAATTGTCCGCTTTATCTTGTGACTACCTTACTTAGTTTTTCCTCAAGATATGGTGGTGGTGGAAACAGTTCATGGTTTTCTGCCAAATGTAGTCTTTGCAAACATTAATCAGGAAATTGTTGTTCCTTCTATATGTCATAACCTGTAGTCTTCAACGGAGAGACTTCTGCATAACTTGGATGTAGTCACATCATTGAAATTCTGTTTGGAAGCTACAAAGGATTTCCTTCAGTCTTCAAGCTGATTTGTTTTGTATTCCGGAAAACGCAGGGGTCAGAAGGCCACTTCTGTCTGTCTGGTCATTCTGGTTGAGAAGTCTAATATGCATGGCTTACTTGGAGGCGTTTCAGCAACCTACTGCCAGAATTACTGCTCATTCCAAGTTTCCACGTCTTGGGCTTTCAGGAATGAGGCCTCTGTAGAAGAGATGTGTAGGGCTGCTACTTGGTCTTTACACAAGTTAACAAAATGTTACTGTTTTGATGTGTTTGCCTTGGCGAAGGGTGCATTTGGTAGCAAAGTCCTGCAGGCTGTGGTGTCTGGTAAATGGGTGTCCAAAAAAAAAAATTTGTGGCCTTCACAGCTTGGGTATTAATTGTGAGAGCCCACAACTGTACTCTTGGGAACCATTAGAAAGAAAACATTTATTCTTACCTGATAAATGCTTTTCTTTCATGTAATTAGCAAGAGTCCATGAGCTAGTGACGTATGGGATATACATTCCTACCAGGAGGGGCAAAGTTTCCCAAACCTCAAAATGCCTATAAATACACCCCTCACCACACCCACAATTCAGTTTTACAAACTTTGCCTCCTATGGAGGTGGTGAAGTAAGTTTGTGCTAGATTCTACGTTGATATGCGCTCCGCAGCAAGTTGGAGCCCGGTTTTCCTCTCAGCGTGCAGTGAATGTCAGAGGGATGTGAGGAGAGTATTGCCTATTTGAATGCAGTGATCTCCTTCTACGGGGTCTATTTCATAGGTTCTCTGTTATCGGTCGTAAAGATTCATCTCTTACCTCCCTTTTCAGATCGACGATATACTCTTATTTATATACCATTGCCTCTGCTGATTTTCGTTTCAGTACTGGTTTGGCTTTCTACAAACATGTAGATGAGTGTCCTGGGGTAAGTAAATCTTATTTTCTGTGACACTCTAAGCTATGGTTGGGCACTTTATTTATAAAGTTCTAAATATATGTATTCAAACATTTATTTGCCTTGACTCAGGATGTTCAACATTCCTTATTTTCAGACAGTCAGTTTCATATTTGGGATAATGCGTTTGAATCAATCATTTTTTCTTACCTTAAAAAATTTGACTCTTTTTCCCTGTGGGCTGTTAGGCTCGCGGGGGCTGAAAATGCTTCATTTTATTGCGTCATTCTTGGCGCGGACTTTTTTGGCGCAAAAAATCTTTTCTGTTTCCGGCGTCATACGTGTCGCCGGAAGTTGCGTCATTTTTTTGACGTCCTTTTGCGCCAAAAATGTCGGCGTTCCGGATGTGGCGTCATTTTTGGCGCCAAAAAGCATTTAGGCGCCAAATAATATTTGGCGCTAAAAAAATATGGGCGTCGCTTTTGTCTCCACATTATTTCAGTCTCATTTTTTCTTTGCTTCTGGTTACTAGAAGCTTGTTTATTGGCATTTTTTCCCATTCCATTTAAGGAATTTGATCAATTTTGCTTTATATGTTGTTTTTTCTCTTACATATTGCAAGATGTCTCACGTTGCATCTGAGTCAGAAGATACTTCAGGAAAATCGCTGTCTAGTGCTGGAACTACCAAAGCTAAGTGTATCTGCTGTAAACTTTTGGTAGCTATTCCTCCGGCTGTTGTTTGTACTAATTGTCATGACAAACTTGTTAAAGCAGATAATATTTCCTTTAGTAATGTACCATTGACTGTTGCAGTTCCTTCAACATCTAAGGTGCAGAATGTTCCTGATAACATAAGAGATTTTGTTTCTGAATCCATCAAGAAGGCTATGTCTGTTATTTCTCCTTCTAGTAAACATAAAAAATCTTTTAAAACTTCTCTCTCTACAGATGAATTTTTAAATGAACATCATCATTCTGATTCTGATGACTCTTCTGGTTCAGAGGATTCTGTCTCAGAGATTGATGCTGATAAATCTTCATATTTATTTAAAATGGAATTTATTCGTTCTTTACTTAAAGAAGTACTAATTGCTTTAGAAATAGAGGATTCTGGTCCTCTTGATACTAATTCTAAACGTTTAGATAAGGTATTTAAATCTCCTGTGGTTATTCCAGAAGTTTTTCCTGTTCCTAATGCTATTTCTGAAGTAATTTCCAGAGAATGGGATAAATTGGGTAATTCATTTACTCCTTCTAAACGTTTTAAGCAATTATATCCTGTGCCGTCTGACAGATTAGAATTTTGGGACAAAATCCCTAAAGTTGATGGGGCTATTTCTACCCTTGCTAAACGTACTACTATTCCTACGTCAGATGGTACTTCGTTTAAGGATCCTTTAGATAGGAAAATTGAATCCTTTCTAAGTAAAGCTTATCTGTGTTCAGGTAATCTTCTTAGACCTGCTATATCATTGGCTGATGTTGCTGCAGCTTCAACTTTTTGGTTGGAGACTTTAGCGCAACAAGTAACAGATCATGATTCTCATAATATTATTATTCTTCTTCAGCATGCTAATAATTTTATCTGTGATGCCATTTTTGATATTATCAGAGTTGATGTCAGGTTTATGTCTCTAGCTATTTTAGCTAGAAGAGCTTTATGGCTTAAAACTTGGAATGCTGATATGGCTTCTAAATCAACTCTACTTTCCATTTCTTTCCAGGGTAACAAATTATTTGGTTCTCAGTTGGATTCTATTATCTCAACTGTTACTGGTGGGAAAGGAACTTTTTTACCACAGGATAAAAAATCTAAGGGTAAAAACAGGGCTAATAATCGTTTTCGTTCCTTTCGTTTCAACAAAGAACAAAAGCCTGATCCTTCATCCTTAGGAGCAGTTTCAGTTTGGAAACCATATCCAGTCTGGAATAAATCCAAGCCTTCTAGAAAGGCAAAGCCTGCTTCTAAGTCCACATGAAGGTGCGGCCCTCATTCCAGCTCAGCCGGTAGGGGGCAGGTTACGTTTTTTCAAAGAAATTTGGATCAAATCTGTTCACAATCTTTGGATTCAGAACATTGTTTCAGAAGGGTACAGAATTGGTTTCAAGATGAGACCTCCTGCAAAGAGATTTTTTCTTTCCCGTGTCCCAGTAAATCCAGTGAAAGCTCAAGCATTTCTGAATTGTGTTTCAGATCTAGAGTTGGCTGGAGTAATTATGCCAGTTCCAGTTCTGGAACAGGGGATGGGGTTTTATTCAAATCTCTTCATTGTTCCAAAGAAGGAGAATTCCTTCAGACCAGTTCTGGATCTAAAAATATTGAATCATTATGTAAGGATACCAACGTTCAAAATGGTAACTGTAAGGACTATCTTGCCTTTTGTTCAGCAAGGGCATTATATGTCCACAATAGATTTACAGGATGCATATCTGCATATTCCGATTCATCCAGATCATTATCAGTTCCTGAGATTCTCTTTTCTGGACAAGCATTACCAGTTTGTGGCTCTGCCTTTTGGCCTAGCTACAGCTCCAAGAATTTTTACAAAGGTTCTCGGTGCCCTTCTCTCTGTAATCAGAGAACAGGGTATTGTGGTATTTCCTTATTTGGACGATATCTTGGTACTTGCTCAGTCTTTACATTTAGCAGAATCTCATACGAATCGACTTGTGGTGTTTCTTCAAGATCATGGTTGGAGGATCAATTCACCAAAAAGTTCATTGATTCCTCAGACAAGGGTAACCTTTCTGGGTTTCCAGATAGATTCAGTGTCCATGACTCTGTCTTTAACAGACAAGAGACGTCTAAAATTGATTTCAGCTTGTCGAAACCTTCAGTCACAATCATTCCCTTCGGTAGCCTTATGCATGGAAATTCTAGGTCTTATGACTGCTGCATCGGACGCGATCCCCTTTGCTCGTTTTCACATGCGACCTCTTCAGCTCTGTATGCTGAATCAATGGTGCAAGGATTACACAAAGATATCTCAATTAATATCTTTAAAACCGATTGTACGACACTCTCTAACGTGGTGGACAGATCACCATCGTTTAATTCAGGGGGCTTCTTTTGTGCTTCCGACCTGGACTGTAATTTCAACAGATGCAAGTCTCACAGGTTGGGGAGCTGTGTGGGGATCTCTGACGGCACAAGGAGTTTGGGAATCTCAGGAGGTGAGATTACCGATCAATATTTTGGAACTCCGTGCAATTTTCAGAGCTCTTCAGTTTTGGCCTCTTCTGAAGAGAGAATCGTTCATTTGCTTTCAGACAGACAATGTCACAACTGTGGCATACATCAATCATCAAGGAGGGACTCACAGTCCTCTGGCTATGAAAGAAGTATCTCGAATTCTGGTTTGGGCGGAATCCAGCTCCTTTCTAATCTCTGCGGTTCATATCCCAGGTATAGACAATTGGGAAGCGGATTATCTCAGTCGCCAAACATTGCATCTGGGCGAATGGTCTCTTCACCCAGAGGTATTTCTTCAGATTGTTCAAATGTGGGAGCTTCCAGAAATAGATCTGATGGCGTCTCATCTAAACAAGAAACTTCCCAGGTATCTGTCCAGATCCCGGGATCCTCAGGCGGAAGCAGTGGATGCATTATCACTTCCTTGGAAGTATCATCCTGCTTATATCTTTCCGCCTCTAGTTCTTCTTCCAAGAGTAATCTCCAAGATTCTGAAGGAATGCTCGTTTGTTCTGCTGGTAGCTCCGGCATGGCCTCACAGGTTTTGGTATGCGGATCTTGTCCGGATGGCCTCTTGCCATCCGTGGACTCTTCCGCTACGACCAGACCTTCTGTCGCAAGGTCCTTTTTTCCATCAGGATCTCAAATCCTTAAATTTAAAGGTATGGAGATTGAACGCTTGATTCTTGGTCAAAGAGGTTTCTCTGACTCTGTGATTAATACTATGTTACAGGCTCGTAAATCTGTATCCAGAGAGATATATTATAGAGTTTGGAGGACTTATATTTCTTGGTGTCTTTCTCATCATTTTTCTTGGCATTCTTTTAGAATCCCGAGAATTTTACAGTTTCTTCAGGATGGTTTAGATAAAGGTTAATCCGCAAGTTCTTTGAAAGGACAAATCTCTGCTCTTTCTGTTCTTTTTCACAGAAAGATTGCTAATCTTCCTGATATTCATTGTTTTGTACAAGCTTTGGTTCGTTTAAAACCTGTCATTAAGTCAATTTCTCCACCTTGGAGTTTGAATTTGGTTCTGGGGGCTCTTCAAGCTCCTCCGTTTGAACCTATGCATTCATTGGACATTAAATTACTTTCTTGGAAAGTTTTGTTCCTTTTGGCAATCTCTTCTGCCAGAAGAGTTTCTGAATTATCTGCTCTTTCTTGTGAGTCTCCTTTTCTGATTTTTCATCAGGATAAGGCGGTGTTGCGAACTTCTTTTGAATTTTTACCTAAAGTTGTGAATTCCAACAACATTAGTAGAGAAATTGTGGTTCCTTCATTATGTCCTAATCCTAAGAATTCTAAGGAGAAATCGTTGCATTCTTTGGATGTTGTTAGAGCTTTGAAATATTATGTTGAAGCTACTAAGTCTTTACGAAAGACTTCTAGTTTATTTGTTATCTTTTCCGGTTCTAGAAAAGGCCAGAAAGCTTCTGCCATTTCTTTGGCATCTTGGTTGAAATCTTTAATTCATTTTGCCTATGTTGAGTCGGGTAAAACTCCGCCTCAAAGGATTACAGCTCATTCTACTAGGTCAGTTTCTACTTCCTGGGCGTTTAGGAATGAAGCTTCGATTGATCAGATTTGCAAAGCAGCAACTTGGTCCTCTTTACATACTTTTACTAAATTCTACCATTTTGATGTATTTTCTTCTTCTGAAGCAGTTTTTGGTAGAAAAGTACTTCAGGCAGCGGTTTCAGTTTGAATCTTCTGCTTATGTTTTTCTTTAAACTTTATTTTGGGTGTGGATTATTTTCAGCAGGAATTGGCTGTCTTTATTTTATCCCTCCCTCTCTAGTGACTCTTGCGTGGAAAGATCCACATCTTGGGTAATCATTATCCCATACGTCACTAGCTCATGGACTCTTGCTAATTACATGAAAGAAAACATAATTTATGTAAGAACTTACCTGATAAATTCATTTCTTTCATATTAGCAAGAGTCCATGAGGCCCGCCCTTTTTTTGTGGTGGTTATGATTTTTGTATAAAGCACAATTATTCCAATTCCTTATTTTATATGCTTTCGCACTTTTTTATCACCCCATTTCTTGGCTATTCGTTAAACTGAATTGTGGGTGTGGTGAGGGGTGTATTTATAGGCATTTTGAGGTTTGGGAAACTTTGCCCCTCCTGGTAGGAATGTATATCCCATACGTCACTAGCTCATGGACTCTTGCTAATATGAAAGAAATGAATTTATCAGGTAAGTTCTTACATAAATTATGTTTTCTTTCTTGGTGGCAAGAGTTCACAAACCCACCTGATTAGTTAGTGGCGGCAGTATAGTATTGCACCTCTTTACCCAACTATTCTTTTTCCTTTCTATATTACTCTTAGTTTTTTTTAAAGTACTGCTGGGAGAGAGGGGAAAGAGTAAGAGATATTTGAAAACTCTGGTGTGGGGTGTCTTTGCCTCTGGTGGCTATGTGATGTAATCAAGAGTAAGGTCATTTGCTCTCACCACCAACAAAATAATTTATCAGGTATGAATATATTTTTGTTTTTGTATGATTTCTTACTGTGTGTCTAAGGTTTTAGGATTTTATACCTTGTTTCATTTTGGCATCACCATTTCTTTCATGTAATTAGCAAGAGTCCATGAGCTAGTGACGTATGGGATATACATTCCTACCAGGAGGGGCAAAGTTTCCCAAACCTCAAAATGCCTATAAATACACCCCTCACCACACCCACAATTCAGTTTTACAAACTTTGCCTCCTATGGAGGTGGTGAAGTAAGTTTGTGCTAGATTCTACGTTGATATGCGCTCCGCAGCAAGTTGGAGCCCGGTTTTCCTCTCAGCGTGCAGTGAATGTCAGAGGGATGTGAGGAGAGTATTGCCTATTTGAATGCAGTGATCTCCTTCTACGGGGTCTATTTCATAGGTTCTCTGTTATCGGTCGTAGAGATTCATCTCTTACCTCCCTTTTCAGATCGACGATAAACTCTTATTTATATACCATTACCTCTGCTGATTTTCGTTTCAGTACTGGTTTGGCTTTCTACAAACATGTAGATGAGTGTCCTGGGGTAAGTTAATCTTATTTTCTGTGACACTCTAAGCTATGGTTGGGCACTTTATTTATAAAGTTCTAAATATATGTATTCAAACATTTATTTGCCTTGACTCAGAATGTTCAACATTCCTTTTTTTCAGACAGTCAGTTTCATATTTGGGATAATGCGTTTGAATCAATCATTTTTTCTTACCTTAAAAATTTGACTTTTTTTCCCTGTGGGCTGTTAGGCTCGCGGGGGCTGAAAATGCTTCATTTTATTGCGTCATTCTTGGCGCTGACTTTTTTGGCGCAAAAAATCTTTTCTGTTTCCGGCGTCATACGTGTCGCCGGAAGTTGCGTCATTTTTTTGACGTTCTTTTGCGCCAAAAATGTCTGCGTTCCGGATGTGGCGTCATTTTTGGCGCCAAAAAGCATTTAGGCGCCAATGTGGGCGTATTATTTGGCGCCAAAAAATATGGGCGTCGCTTTTGTCTCCACATTATTTCAGTCTCATTTTTTCTTTGCTTCTGGTTACTAGAAGCTTGTTTATTGGCATTTTTTCCCATTCCTGAAACTGTCATTTAAGGAATTTGATCAATTTTGCTTTATATGTTGTTTTTTCTCTTACATATTGCAAGATGTCTCACGTTGCATCTGAGTCAGAAGATACTTCAGGAAAATCGCTGTCTAGTGCTGGAACTACCAAAGCTAAGTGTATCTGCTGTAAACTTTTGGTAGCTATTCCTCCGGCTGTTGTTTGTACTAATTGTCATGACAAACTTGTTAAAGCAGATAATATTTCCTTTAGTAATGTACCATTGCCTGTTGCAGTTCCCTCAACATCTAAGGTGCAGAATGTTCCTGATAACATAAGAGATTTTGTTTCTGAATCCATCAAGAAGGCTATGTCTGTTATTTCTCCTTCTAGTAAACATCAAAAATCTTTTAAAACTTCTCTCTCTACAGATGAATTTTTAAATGAACATCATCATTCTAATTCTGATGATTCTTCTGGTTCAGAGGATTCTGTCTCAGAGATTGATGCTGATAAATCTTCATATTTATTTAAAATGGAATTTATTCGTTCTTTACTTAAAGAAGTACTAATTGCTTTAGAAATAGAGGATTCTGGTCCTCTTGATACTAATTCTAAACGTTAAGATAAGGTGTTTAAATCTCCTGTGGTTATTCCAGAAGTTTTTCCTGTTCCTAATGCTATTTCTGAAGTAATTTCCAGAGAATGGGATAAATTGGGTAATTCATTTACTCCTTCTAAACGTTTTAAACAATTATATCCTGTGCCGTCTGACAGATTAGAATTTTGGGACAAAATCCCTAAAGTTGATGGGGCTATTTCTACCCTTGCTAAACGTACTACTATTCCTACGTCAGATGGTACTTCGTTTAAAGATCCTTTAGATAGGAAAATTGAATCCTTTCTAAGAAAAGCTTATCTGTGTTCAGGTAATCTTCTTAGACCTGCTATATCTTTGGCTGATGTTGCTGCAGCTTCAACTTTTTGGTTGGAGACTTTAGCACAACAAGTAACAGATCATGATTCTCATAATATTGTTATTCTTCTTCAGCATGCTAATAATTTTATCTGTGATGCCATTTTTGATATTATCAGAGTTGATGTCAGGTTTATGTCTCTAGCTATTTTAGCTAGAAGAGCTTTATGGCTTAAAACTTGGAATGCTGATATGGCTTCTAAATCAACTCTACTTTCCATTTCTTTCCATGGTAACAAATTATTTGGTTCTCAGTTGGATTCCATTATCTCAACTGTTACTGGTGGGAAAGGAACTTTTTTACCACAGGATAAAAAATCTAAGGGTAAAAACAGGGCTAATAATCGTTTTCGTTCCTTTCGTTTCAACAAAGAACAAAAGCCTGATCCTTCATCCTCAGGAGCAGTTTCAGTTTGGAAACCATCTCCAGTCTGGAATAAATCCAAGCCTTCTAGAAAGGCAAAGCCTGCTTCTAAGTCCACATGAAGGTGCGGCCCTCATTCCAGCTCAGCTGGTAGGGGGCAGGTTACGTTTTTTCAAAGAAATTTGGATCAATTCTGTTCACAATCTTTTGATTCAGAACATTGTTTCAGAAGGGTACAGAATTGGTTTCAAGATGAGACCTCCTGCAAAGAGATTTTTTTCTTTCCCGTGTCCCAGTAAATACAGTGAAAGCTCAAGCATTTCTGAATTGTGTTTCAGATCTAGAGTTGGCTGGAGTAATTATGCCAGTTCCAGTTCTTGAACAGGGGATGGGGTTTTATTCAAATCTCTTCATTGTACCAAAGAAGGAGAATTTCTTCAGACCAGTTCTGGATCTAAAAATATTGAATCGTTATGTAAGGATACCAACGTTCAAAATGGTAACTGTAAGGACTATCTTGCCTTTTGTTCAGCAAGGGCATTATATGTCCACAATAGATTTACAGGATGCTTATCTGCATATTCCGATTCATCCAGATCATTATCAGTTCCTGAGATTCTCTTTTCTGGACAAGCATTACCAGTTTGTGGCTCTGCCGTTTGGCCTAGCTACAGCTCCAAGAATTTTTACAAAGGTTCTCGGTGCCCTTCTGTCTGTAATCAGAGAACAGGGTATTGTGGTATTTCCTTATTTGGACGATATCTTGGTACTTGCTCAGTCTTTACATTTAGCAGAATCTCATACGAATCGACTTGTGTTGTTTCTTCAAGATCATGGTTGGAGGATCAATTTACCAAAAAGTTCATTGATTCCTCAGACAAGGGTAACTTTCTCCTGTTAAGTGTGGTCAGTCCACGGGTCATCATTACTTCTGGGATATTAACTCCTCCCCAACAGGAAGTGCAAGAGGATCACCCAGCAGAGCTGCTATATAGCTCCTCCCCTCTACATCACACCCAGTCATTCTCTTGCACCCAACTAATAGATAGGATGTGTGAGAGGACTGTGGTGATTATACTTAGTTTTTATATCTTCAATCAAAAGTTTGTTATTTTAAAACAGCACCGGAGTGTGTTGTTCCCTCTCAGGTAGAATTTGAAGAAGAATCTACCTGAGTTTTTTGTATGATTTTAGCCGGCGTAGTTAAGATCATCTTGCTGTTCTCGGCCATCTGAGGAGTGAGGTAAACTTCAGATCAGGGGACAGCGGGCAGGTTCACCTGCAAAGAGGTATGTAGCAGCATATTATTTTCTGAGGAATGAAATTGACTGAGAAAATACTGCCAATACCGATATAATGTAAGTTCAGCCTTAAATGCAGTAGTAGCAACTGGTATCAGACTGTCATGTATGTATATTTACACTTCAGTATTCTGGGGAATGGCACTTCACTGGGATAATACTGTATGCATAAGACTCTTAGCCTAACTTGCAGTGGGAACGACTAGCAACAGGCTTTCTAATTACATTTCATTTATTTGATGTTAAACGTTTTGCTGGCATGTTAAATCGTTTAATTATCTGAGGTACTGGGTGAAAAATTGTTTTGGGCACTGTTTTTTTTTCCACTTGGCGGTTGTTTTATTTAATTTAAGACAGTTTACTGATCTTCCTCACTGTTGTGTGTGAGGGGGAGGGGCCTATTTTGGCGCTTTTGCTACGCATCAGAAAATTCAGTCACAAGTCTGTTTTTCTTCCCTGCATGATCCGGTTCGTCTCTACAGAGCTCAGGGGTCTTCAAAAGTTATTTTGAGGGAGGTAATCACTCACAGCAGACCTGTGAGATTGTGCTTGACTGTGATAAAAAACGTTATATTCTGTACATTTTTTCTGCTATTTAAGGGTTAGTTATCCATTACTAATGGGGGCAATCCTTTGCTAAATTGTGTTTTTACCGGAAAGAATTTGATGTTATAGTTTCTCCGGTTTATTGTTTTCTCAACTGTCATAACTTTTTTTCTGTGCTTCTTAAAGGCACAGTACGTTTTTCATATTATTTGTAAATTGCTTTGAAAAGTATTTCCAAGTTGCTAGTTTAATTGCTAGTGTGTTAAACATGTCTGACTCAGAGGAATATCTCTGTGCTATATGTGCTAAAACCAAAGTGGAGCCCAATAGAAATTTATGTACTAATTGCATTGATGCTACTTTAAATAAAAGTCAATCTGTACAAATTGAACATCATTCACCAAACAACGAGGGGAGAGTTATGCCGACTAACTCGCCTCACGTGTCAGTACCTGCATCTCCCGCTCGGGAGGTGCGTGATATTGTAGCGCCGAGTACTTCAGGGCGACCATTACAAATCACATTACAGGACATGGCTAAATTACCAGAACTTACAGGTAAGCGTGATCACTCTGGGGTGAGAACAGAGTGCGCTGATAATATTAGGGCCATGTCAGATACTGCGTCACAGTATGCAGAACATGAGAACGGAGAGCTTCATTCTGCAGGTGACGGTTCTGATCCCAATAGAGTGGATTCAGACATTTCTAATTTTAAGTTTAAGCTCGAAAACCTCCGTGTACTGTTAGGGGAGGTATTAGCAGCTCTGAATGATTGTAACACCGTTGCAATTCCAGAGAAATTATGTAGGCTGGATAGATACTATGCGGTACCGGCGAGTACTGACGTATTTCCTATACCTAAGAGGCTTACAGAGATAATTACTAAGGAGTGGGATAGGCCCGGTGTACCCTTTTCCCCCCCTCCTGTATTTAGAAAAATGTTTCCAATAGACGCCACCACACGGGACTTATGGCAGACGGTCCCTAAGGTGGAGGGAGCGGTTTCTACTCTGGCTAAGCGTACCACTATCCCGGTGGAGGATAGCTGTGCCTTTTCAGATCCAATGGATAAAAAATTAGAGGGTTACCTTAAGAAAATGTTTGTTCAGCAAGGTTTTATATTGCAACCCCTTGCATGTATTGCGTCTGTTGCGGCCGCTTTTTGGTCCGAGTCCCTGGAAGAGACTCTTGACTCAATAACTATAGATGAGATTTCAAACAAGCTTAAGACACTTAAGCTAGCTAATTCATTTATTTCGGATGCCGTAGTACATTTAACTAAACTTACGGCTAAGAATTCCGGATTCGCCATTCAGGCACGCAGAGCACTGTGGCTAAAATCCTGGTCAGCTGACGTTACTTCTAAATCTAAATTACTTAACATACCTTTCAAAGGGCAGACTTTATTCGGGCCCGGGTTGAAAGAAATTATCGCTGACATTACAGGAGGTAAAGGCCATGCCCTGCCTCAAGACAGAGCCAAACCTAAGGCTAGACAGTCTAATTTTCGTTCCTTTCGTAATTTCAAGGCAGGAGCAGCATCAACTTCCTCTGCACCAAAACAGGAAGGAGCTGTTGCTCGCTACAGACAAGGCTGGAGACCTAACCAGTCCTGGAACAAGGGCAAGCAGGCCAGGAAACCTGCTGCTGCCCCTAAGACAGCATGAATTGAGGGCCCCCGATCCGGGAACGGATCTAGTGGGGGGCAGACTTTACCTCTTCACCCAGGCTTGGGCAAGAGATGTCCAGGATCCCTGGGCGTTAGAGATCATATCTCAGGGATATCTTCTGGACTTCAAATCCTCTCCCCCAAAAGGGAGATTTCATCTGTCAAGGTTGTCAACAAACCAAATAAAGAAAGAGGCGTTTCTACGCTGTGTACAAGATCTTTTTCTAATGGGAGTGATCCATCCGGTTCCGCGGTCGGAACACGGACAGGGGTTTTACTCAAATCTGTTTGTGGTTCCCAAAAAAGAGGGAACCTTCAGGCCAATCTTGGATTTAAAGATCCTAAACAAATTCCTAAGAGTTCCATCGTTCAAAATGGAAACTATTCGGACAATCCTACCCATGATCCAAAAGGGTCAGTACATGACCACAGTGGATTTAAAGGATGCTTACCTTCACATACCGATTCACAAGGATCATTACCGGTATCTAAGGTTTGCCTTCCTAGACAGGCATTACCAGTTTGTAGCTCTTCCATTCGGATTGGCTACGGCTCCAAGAATCTTCACAAAGGTTCTGGGTGCTCTTCTGGCGGTACTAAGACCGCGAGGAATTTCGGTAGCTCCGTACCTAGACGACATTCTGATACAAGCTTCAAGCTTTCAAACTGCCAAGTCTCATACAGAGTTAGTACTGGCATTTCTAAGGTCGCATGGATGGAAGGTGAACGAAAAGAAAAGTTCTCTCTTTCCACTCACAAGAGTTCCCTTCTTGGGGACTCTTATAGATTCTGTAGAAATGAAGATCTACCTGACAGAAGACAGGTTAACAAAGCTTCAAAATGCATGCCGTGTCCTTCATTCCATTCAACACCCGTCAGTGGCTCAATGCATGGAGGTGATCGGCTTAATGGTAGCGGCAATGGACATAGTACCCTTTGCACGCCTACATCTCAGACCGCTGCAATTGTGCATGCTAAGTCAGTGGAATGGGGATTACTCAGATTTGTCCCCTACTCTGAATCTGGATCAAGAGACCAGAAATTCTCTTCTATGGTGGCTTTCTCGGCCACATCTGTCCAGGGGGATGCCATTCAGCAGGCCAGATTGGACAATTGTAACAACAGACGCCAGCCTACTAGGTTGGGGCGCTGTCTGGAATTCTCTGAAGGCTCAGGGACCATGGACTCAGGAGGAGAGTCTCCTGCCAATAAACATTCTGGAATTGAGAGCAGTTCTCAATGCCCTTCTGGCTTGGCCCCAGTTAACAACTCGGGGGTTCATCAGGTTTCAGTCGGACAACATCACGACTGTAGCTTACATCAACCATCAAGGAGGGACAAGAAGCTCCCTAGCAATGATGGAAGTATCAAAGATAATTCGCTGGGCAGTGTCTCACTCTTGCCACCTGTCAGCAATCCACATCCCGGGAGTGGAGAACTGGGAGGCGGATTTCCTAAGTCGTCAGACTTTTCATCCGGGGGAGTGGGAACTTCATCCGGAGGTCTTTGCCCAAATACTTCGACGTTGGGGCAAACCAGAGATAGATCTCATGGCGTCTCGACAGAACGCCAAGCTTCCTTGTTACGGGTCCAGATCCAGGGATCCGGGAGCGGTTCTGATAGATGCTTTGACAGCACCTTGGACCTTCGGGATGGCTTATGTGTTTCCACCCTTCCCGATGCTTTCTCGATTGATTGCCAGAATCAAACAGGAGAGAGCATCAGTGATTCTAATAGCGCCTGCGTGGCCACGCAGGACTTGGTATGCAGATCTAGTGGACATGTCATCCTGTCCACCTTGGTCTCTGCCTTTGAGACAGGACTTTCTGATCCAGGGTCCCTTCAAACATCAAAATCTAATTTCTCTGAAGCTGACTGCTTGGAAATTGAACGCTTGATTTTATCAAAACGTGGTTTTTCTGAGTCAGTAATTGATACCTTAATACAGGCTAGGAAGCCTGTTACCAGAAAGATTTACCATAAAATATGGCGTAAATACTTATATTGGTGCGAATCCAAAAGTTACTCATGGAGTAAGGTTAGGATTCCTAGGATATTGTCCTTTCTACAAGAAGGTTTAGAAAAGAGTTTATCCGCTAGTTCCTTAAAGGGACAGATTTCAGCTCTGTCCATTCTTTTACACAAACGTCTGTCAGAGGTTCCAGACGTTCAGGCTTTTTGTCAGGCTTTGGCCAGGATTAAGCCTGTGTTTAAAACTGTTGCTCCACCATGGAAATTGAACTTAGTTCTTAATGTTTTACAGGGTGTTCCGTTTGAACCCCTTCATTCCATTGATATCAAATTGTTATCTTGGAAAGTTCTGTTTTTAATGGCTATTTCCTCGGCTCGAAGAGTCTCTGAGTTATCTGCCTTACATTGTGATTCTCCTTATCTGATTTTTCATTCAGACAAGGTAGTTCTGCGTACTAAACCTGGGTTCTTACCTAAGGTGGTCACTAACAGGAATATCAATCAAGAGATTGTTGTTCCATCTTTGTGTCCTAATCCTTCTTCGAAGAAGGAACGTCTTCTACACAATCTAGATGTAGTCCGTGCCCTGAAATTTTATTTACAGGCAACTAAAGATTTTCGACAAACGTCTTCCCTGTTTGTCGTTTATTCTGGTCAGAGGAGAGGTCAAAAAGCTTCTGCTACCTCTCTCTCTTTTTGGCTTCGTAGCATAATACGTTTAGCTTATGAGACTGCTGGGCAGCAGCCTCCTGAAAGAATTACAGCTCATTCTACTAGAGCTGTGGCTTCCACTTGGGCCTTTAAGAATGAGGCCTCTGTTGAACAGATTTGCAAGGCTGCAACTTGGTCTTCTCTTCATACTTTTTCCAAATTTTACAAATTTGACACTTTTGCTTCTTCGGAGGCTGTTTTTGGGAGAAAGGTTCTTCAGGCAGTGGTTCCTTCCGTATAAAGAGCCTGCCTGTCCCTCCCGTCATCCGTGTACTTTAGCTTTGGTATTGGTATCCCAGAAGTAATGATGACCCGTGGACTGACCACACTTAACAGGAGAAAACATAATTTATGCTTACCTGATAAATTCCTTTCTCCTGTAGTGTGGTCAGTCCACGGCCCGCCCTGTTTTTTATGGCAGGTCTAAATTTTTAAATTATACTCCAGTCACCACTGCACCCTTTGGCTTCTCCTTTCTCGTTGGTTCTCGGTCGAATGACTGGGTGTGACGTAGAGGGGAGGAGCTATATAGCAGCTCTGCTGGGTGATCCTCTTGCACTTCCTGTTGGGGAGGAGTTAATATCCCAGAAGTAATGATGACCCGTGGACTGACCACACTACAGGAGAAAGGAATTTATCAGGTAAGCATAAATTATGTTTTTCTGGGTTTCCAGATAGATTCATTGTCCATGACTCTGTCTTTAACAGACAAGAGACGTCTAAAATTGATTTCAGCTTGTCGAAACCTTCAGTCACAATCATTCCCTTCGGTAGCCTTATGCATGGAAATTCTAGGTCTTATGACTGCTGCATCGGACGCGATCCCCTTTGCAAGTTTTCACATGCGACCTCTTCAGCTCTGTATGCTGAATCAATGGTGCAGGGATTACACAAAGATATCTCAATTAATATCTTTAAAACCGATTGTACGACACTCTCTAACGTGGTGGACAGATCACCATCGTTTAATTCAGGGGGCTTCTTTTGTGCTTCCGACCTGGACTGTAATTTCAACAGATGCAAGTCTCACAGGTTGAGGAGCTGTGTGGGGATCTCTGACGGCACAAGGAGTTTGGGAATCTCAGGAGGTGAGATTACCGATCAATATTTTGGAACTCCGTGCAATTTTCAGAGCTCTTCAGTCTTGGCCTCTTCTGAAGAGAGAATCGTTCATTTGTTTTCAGACAGACAATGTCACAACTGTGGCATACATCAATCATCAAGGAGGGACGCACAGTCCTCTGGCTATGAAAGAAGTATCTTGAATTCTGGTTTGGGCGGAATCCAGCTCCTGTCTAATCTCTGCGGTTCATATCCCAGGTATAGACAATTGGGAAGCGGATTATCTCAGTCGCCAAACGTTGCATCCGGGCGAATGGTCTCTTCACCCAGAGGTATTTCTTCAGATTGTTCAAATATGGGAGCTTCCAGAAATAGATCTGATGGCGTCTCATCTAAACAAGAAACTTCCCATGGTATCTGTCCAGATCCCGGGATCCTCAGGCGGAAGCAGTAGATGCATTATCACTTCCTTGGAAGTATCATCCTGCTTATATCTTTCCGCCTCTAGTTCTTCTTCCAAGAGTAATCTCCAAGATTCTGAAGGAATGCTCGTTTGTTCTGCTGGTAGCTCCGGCATGGCCTCACAGGTTTTGGTACGCGGATCTTGTCCGGATGGCCTCTTGCCATCCGTGGACTCTTCCGCTACGACCAGACCTTCTGTCGCAAGGTCCTTTTTTCCATCAGGATCTCAAATCTTTAAATTTTAAGGCATGGAGATTGAACGCTTGATTCTTAGTCAAAGAGGTTTCTCTGACTCTGTGATTAATACTATGTTACAGGCTCGTAAATCTGTATCCAGAGAGATATATTATAGAGTCTGGAAGACTTATATTTCTTGGTGTCTTTTCTCATCATTTTTCTTGGCATTCTTTTAGAATTCCAAGAATTTTACAGTTTCTTCAGGATGGTTTAGATAAAGGTTTGTCCGCAAGTTCCTTGAAAGGACAAATCTCTGCTCTTTCTGTTCTTTTTCACAGAAAGATTGCTAATCTTCCTGATATTCATTGTTTTGTACAAGCTTTGGTTCGTATAAAACCTGTCATTAAGTCAATTTCTCCTCCTTGGAGTTTGAATTTGGTTCTAGGGGCTCTTCAAGCTCCTCCGTTTGAACCTATGCATTCATTGGACATTAAATTACTTTCTTGGAAAGTTTTGTTCCTTTTGGCAATCTCTTCTGCCAGAAGAGTTTCTGAATTATCTGCTCTTTCTTGTGAGTCTCCTTTTCTGATTTTTCATCAGGATAAGGCAGTGTTGCGAACTTCTTTTGAATTTTTACCTAAAGTTGTGAATTCCAACAACATTAGTAGAGAAATTGTGGTTCCTTCATTATGTCCTAATCCTAAGAATTCTAAGGAGAAATCGTTACATTCTTTGGATGTTGTTAGAGCTTTGAAATATTATGTTGAAGCTACTAAGTCTTTCCGAAAGACTTCTAGTTTATTTGTTATCTTTTCCGGTTCTAGAAAAGGCCAGAAAGCTTCTGCCATTTCTTTGGCATCTTGGTTGAAATCTTTAATTCATCTTGCCTATGTTGAGTCGGGTAAAACTCCGCCTCAAAGGATTTCAGCTCATTCTACTAGGTCAGTCTCTACTTCCTGGGCGTTTAGGAATGAAGCTTCGATTGATCAGATTTGCAAAGCAGCAACTTGGTCCTCTTTGCATACTTTTACTAAATTCTACCATTTTGATGTATTTTCTTCTTCTGAAGCAGTTTTTGGTAGAAAAGTACTTCAGGCAGCGGTTTCAGTTTGAATCTTCTGCTTATGTTTTTCATTAAACTTTATTTTGGGTGTGGATTATTTTCAGCAGGAATTGGCTGTCTTTATTTTATCCCTCCCTCTCTAGTGACTCTTGCGTGGAAAGATCCACATCTTGGGTAATCATTATCCCATACGTCACTAGCTCATGGACTCTTGCTAATTACATGAAAGAAAACATAATTTATGTAAGAACTTACCTGATGAATTAATTTCTTTCATATTAGCAAGAGTCCATGAGGCCCACCCTTTTTTTGTGGTGGTTATGATTTTTGTATAAAGCACAATTATTCCAATTCCTTATTTTATATGCTTTCGCACTTTATCACCCCACTTCTTGGCTATTCGTTAAACTGAATTGTGGGTGTGGTGAGGGGTGTATTTATAGGCATTTTGAGGTTTGGGAAACTTTGCCCCTCCTGGTAGGAATGTATATCCCATACGTCACTAGCTCATGGACTCTTGCTAATATGAAAGAAATTAATTTATCAGGTAAGTTCTTACATAAATTATGTTTTTTTCCAAACTCCCTTTTTATTTAATAAAGTTGTGACTTGTGATTGTGTGGTGGTTTTTTTTGTTTTTGTTTTTTAAAAAGTGCCTTTTCATAAAGGAAACCATTGCAAAGAGCTGTCTTCATTGTACCAGTCTGGTCAAAAATTATTTGGTTTATTGACCTGGTTCTTGTTCTTTAAGCACAGCAGAATTAAGGTTTATTCACTGGTTTCCTGATCTACTATTTCCTGGTGAGGTACATTACCATGCTTTCCTTTGTGGGTTTTTTACTACATATTTTTTATTTTTTTATTATTTTTTTTATACTAGGTGATTTATTCAAGTGTTTTATTGGTTAGTTCTCTGAAAGTGCAGATTTGTACCCTTTATAATTGGGCATATTGCAAGCTTTGGGAAATATCCTTCAAGTATAACCTTTTATCCATGGCATTTGAATTTGGTTGTGCAGGCGTTGTAGTGTCTTTTACACCAAAGCGTTGTCCGTTGTAAATTTTTCCATTTACTCTTCTGAAGATTTTGCTTTGTTTATGTCTGCTTGAATGACAGGGATGTTCTACCCAAGACATTCAATATTTGTTTCTCCGACATCCTTAAAGGTACACTGAACCCAAATTTTTTCTTTCGTGATTCAGATAGAGCATGAAATTTTAAGCAACTTTCTAATTTACTCCTATTATCAAATTTTCTTCATTCTCTTGTTATCTTTATTTGAAATGCAAGAATGTAAGTTTAGATGCCGGCCCATTTTTGGTGAACAACCTGGGTTGATCTTGCTGATTGGTGTATAAATTAATCCAACATGTAACTAAAAATATACTAGGGAGCGCTCACAGGAGCTTAAAAGTATAACCAAACGAATAACAAATCTAATATCAATTCGAAATAAAAGAAATAAGTGTAAACCTATATCTCACAGGCGTAGAAGATAAACCACAAAAGTGGATAACAGGTTTAATCCAAAATAATTATAAATCTTAAAAATAAAATAGTGAACACTATGAAGATGCCGGATACAAAAAGCAGATTTATTCACAACACAATCAAGCAAGTGTAAAATACTGTTACCATAGACATAAATTGAAAATAGTTTAATTACATAAAAAATATATAAAATATGTGTGTGTGTGTGTGTGTGTGTGTATATATATATATATATATATATATATATATATATATATATATATATATATATATATATATATAGGTCGACCTAATACAATTTTAAATAAACAATAAAAAACAATAATATAAAAAGAATTCAAAAGTACCGATTGCACTAGCCTATAATTAAACTATGTCAGTTCAGTGTATACAGATTGACCCAAAAGTTTGTCTATTGATTAGGGGCTTTATTACGTGTAATTGCAGCTGAATAACACCCCTGTAGATCCTAGCTGTTCGTATCAGAGGCTGTGTAGCAGCGAAACAGTCTTATTATTAGGATCAGCTTGTGACCTGTATTAGTCCAAAAGGTGTCTGCGGATATGCAGGAAGCTTAATGAAGCCGTCCGGAGTGTTATTACAGATGACTCTGTGCTCCTACAGACAAAAAGTCCTCTTAGTGTGTTATCAGAATTAGAAATGACAGGAGTATATCCGTACTCACATATTAGTTTGCAAGAGCCGGCTTCCAATATGCAAAGCACCGATCGTGCCGTGGACCACCCACAAGGTAAACAACTCAGATGTTGAGCGGAAGTGCTAAACGATATAATGGACTAGATTCTGCTAGAAACCCGGTGAAACAAGCAGTCTTCTTTTACGGGTTTAGGATTGGTAATACAAAACTAAACATCCAAGACCCACCTCAGAGGTCAGTACTGCTGTTTTCACTATTAAGGGTTATTTTGCCTGAATCGGTAGTTAGAGTATCAAAGCTCTTCACCTGTGGCTAATTAGAAAAGACACATCGTAGTGCATATTACCCCTGGGCTTAAAACAGCATATGGAATATAAAACAATCATTATAAAAAAGGCGTAATTATATTACAGAATAGGGAAAGCAGACATATGTTAAAATTATCTACACTAACTAATGTAGTCTCGTACACCAAGATAGAACATGTCTATAGATACATAAATATGCTTAGATAAATATAAAATTACAATCAATATAATCCTTAAAAAATGATAAATACGTATATACAATTTAAATTACAAATTTTCAGACACAATTACATAGTTATTATAAAATCCGGCACCTTCATAATCACTAATATATTACTAAAAATGTACTAAAAAGGTTGTACTAAAAAATGCTTAAAAAACATAGCTGGGTTCAACCCCACAACCTTCAGTTCCGGGAGTGGTAGACCTAGCCACTATACCATCTTCCCTTTCTTTAAAGAGACTGGACTTTTAAGATCCTTACTAATAAAGGTAGAGGCTCAAAATTATTTTCTAAATAGTTCGAATCGCACCAAAGGTACTATAAATTAATATACCTCAAAATTTAATACTACATGTAAAATATATATATATATACTTGAACATATCAATACTAACAAGTTAATCTCTAAAATGAAAAACGAAAGAAGAATTAATATTAAAAAATGTAAAAATTTAGTGATTTGCCTGGGTTCAAACCCACAACCTTCAATTCCGGGAGCAATGAAGCTAACCACTCAGCTACATCTCCCATTCAATGAGACAACCATTACTGAAAGTCTATCAAAACCACTGGCTTCTTCCCCTGTTTAAGCTGTAAAGCTTGCAGAAATTAAAAAAAATGCAAAACTGTTGTCTATTTATTAGAATGTTTATGTGGAGCCCAGAACATTGGAGAATCGACAAGGGCCGTAAAGGATAGGATAAGGGAACACATAAATTCTATTGAGAATATGGATTCAGAAAGAAACAAGGAATTACCTGTCCCTAAACATTTCAAAAAATGCAACAATGGTAACATAAAACACCTATCCTATACTGTAATAGATAAGGTTAAACCCAATTGGAGGGGTTGCAATATACAAAAAGAGATCCTTAAATTAGAAGCAAAATGGATTTTCAAATTAAGAACACTTACACCACATGGTTTAAATTTGGACTTTGATCTAGGGTGCTTTTTATAAGAGTTTTTATAAGAGTTTTTTATGAGAGTCCTTTTATATAAGGGTTTTATGGTTTTATATTTTTGAATTTTCTTTCTTTGGAGTCATTCTGTTGTAATACACTTTATTGGATATTTAATGCTTCTAATAATTTAGGGAATTAAACATTTGTAATTCTACAAGAAATATTGATAGACTTTCAGTAATGGGTGTCTCATTGAATGGGAGATGTAGCTGAGTGGTTAGCTTCATTGCTCCCGAAATTGAAGGTTGTGGGTTTGAACCCAGGCAAATCCCAAAAATGTTTTTAAATTTTTTAATATTAACTCTTCTTTCATTTTAGAGATTAACTCGTTAGTGTTGATATGTTCAAGTATATATATATTTTTTACATGTAGTATTAAATTTTGAGGTATATTAATTTATAGTACCTTTGGTGCGATTCAAACTATTTAGAAAATAATTTTCAGCCTCTACCTTTATTAGTAAGGATCTTAAAAGTCCAGTCTCTTTAAAGAAAGGGAAGATGGTATAGTGGCTAGGTCTACCGCTCCCAGAACTGAAGTTTGTGGGTTTGAACCCAGCTATGTTTTTTAAGCATTTTTTAGTAAATTTTTAGTAATATATTAGTGATTATGAAGGTGCCGGATTTTATAATAACTATGTAATTGTGTCTGAAAATTTGTAATTTAAATTGTATATACTTATTTATAATTTTTTAAGGATTATATTGATTGTAATTTTATATTTATCTAAGCATATTTATGTATTTATAGACATATTCTATCTAGGTGTACGAGAGACTACATTAGTTTGTGTAGATAATTTTAACATATGTCTGCTTTCCCTATTCTGTAATATAATTACAATTGCCTTTTTTATAATGATTGTTTTATATCCCATATGCTGTTTTAAGCCCAGGGGTAATATGCACTACAATGTGTCTTTTCTAATTAGCCACAGGTGAAGGATAATTAATAAGGCGCCTGAGTTAGGTTTAAAAGGAAGCAGATGGAGAGACCAAATATGAGCTTGACAAAGAAACTTCGGTTTTGAAACGTGTTGCTCGTTTATGCTGCTCCAGAGAGGGAGATTTGATACTCTACTACCGATTCAGGCAAAATAACCCTTAATGGTGAAAACAGCAGTACTGACCCCTGAGGTGGGTCTTGGATGTTTAGTTTTGTATTATCAATCCTAAACCCGTAAAAGAAGACTGCTTGTTTCACCGGGTTTCTAGCAGAATCTAGTCCATTACATCGTTTAGCACTTCCGCTCAACATCTGAGTTGTTTACCTTGTGGGTGGTCCACGGCACGATCAGTGCTTTGCATATTGGAAGCCGGCTCTTGCAAACTAATATGTGAGTACGGATATACTCCTGTCATTTCTAATTCTGATAACACACTAAGAGGACTTTTTGTCCGTAGGAGCACAGAGTCATCTGTAATAACACTCCGGACGGCTTCATTAAGCTTCCTGCATATCCTCACAGACACCTTTTGGACTAATACAGGTCACAAGCTGATCCTAATAATAAGACTGTTTCACTGCTACACAGCCTCTGATACGAACAGCTAGGATCTACAGGGGTGTTATTCAGCTGCAATTATACGTAATAAAGCCCCTAATCTCTAGACGAGTTTTTGGGTCAATCTGTATACACTGAACTGACAGTTTAATTATAGGCTATTATTTTCCTTTGGTTTAGTGCAATCAGTACTTTTGAATTCTTTTTATATTATTGTTTTTTATTGTTTATTTAAAATTGTATTAGGTCAATATATATATATATATATATATATATATATATATATATATATATATATATATACATATTTTATATATTTTTTATGTAATTAAACTATTTTCAATTTATGTCTATGGTAACAGTATTTCTCCAACATAGGTGTGTCCGGTCCACGGCGTCATCCTTACTTGTGGGATATTCTCTTCCCCAACAGGAAATGGCAAAGAGCCCAGCAAAGCTGGTCACATGATCCCTCCTAGGCTCCGCCTTCCCCAGTCATTCTCTTTGCCGTTGTACAGGCAACATCTCCACGGAGATGGCTTAGAGTTTTTTAGTGTTTAACTGTAGTTTTTATTATTCAATCAAGAGTTTGTTATTTTGAAATAGTGCTGGTATGTACTATTTACTCTGAAACAGAAAAGAGATGAAGATTTCTGTTTGTAAGAGGAAAATGATTTTAGCAACCGTTACTAAAATCGATGGCTGTTCCACACAGGACTGTTGAGAGGAATTAACTTCAGTTGGGGGAACAGTGAGCAGACTTTTGCTGCTTGAGGTATGACACATTCTAACAAGACGATGTAATGCTGGAAGCTGTCATTTTCCCTATGGGATCCGGTAAGCCATTTTTATTACAGAAAGAAAAAAAGGGCTTCACAAGGGCTTTCTAAGACTGTAGACATTTTCTGGGCTAAATCGATTTATATTTTATACTCCATAGCCTTGAGGAATTATTTTAATCTTGGGAATTATGTAAAATAACCGGCAAGGCACTGTATTGGACACCTTATTCTCTAGGGGCTTTCCCTAATCATAGGCAGAGTCTCATTTTCGCGCCTGTATTGCGCACTTGTTTTTGAGAAGCATGACATGCAGATGCATGTGTGAGGAGCTCTGATACATAGAAAAGACTTTCTGAAGGCGTCATTTGGTATCGTATTCCCCTTTGGGCTTGGTTGGGTCTCAGCAAAGCAGATACCAGGGACTGTAAAGGGGTTAAATATAAAAACGGCTCCGGTTCCGTTATTTTAAGGGTTAAAGCTTCCAAGTTTGGTGTGCAATACTTTTAAGGCTTTAAGACACTGTGGTGAAATTTTGGTGAATTTTGAACAATTCCTTCATACTTTTTCGCAATTGCAGTAATAAAGTGTGTTCAGTTTAAAATTTAAAGTGACAGTAACGGTTTAATTTAAAACGTTTTTTGTACTTTGTTATCAAGTTTTTGCCTGTTTAACATGTCTGAACTACCAGATAGACTGTGTTCTGAACGTGGGGAAGCCAAGGTTCCTTCTCATTTAAATAGATGTGATTTATGTGACACAAAATTTAGAGAAAATGATGCCCAAGATGATTCCTCAAGTGAGGGGAGTAAGCATGGTACTGCATCATCCCCTCCTTCGTCTACACCAGTCTTGCCCACACAGGAGGCCCCTAGTACATCTAGCGCGCCAATACTCCTTACTATGCAACAATTAACGGCTGTAATGGATAATTCTATCAAAAACATTTTAGCCAAAATGCCCACTTATCAGCGAAAGCGCGACTGCTCTGTTTTAGAAAATACTGAAGAGCATGAGGACGCTGATGATATTGGTTCTGAAGGGCCCCTACACCAGTCTGAGGGGGCCAGGGAGGTTTTGTCTGAGGGAGAAATTTCAGATTCAGGGAAAATTTCTCAACAAGCTGAACCTGATGTGATTACATTTAAATTTAAATTGGAACATCTCCGCGCTCTGCTTAAGGAGGTGTTATCCACTCTGGATGATTGTGAGAATTTGGTCATTCCAGAGAAACTATGTAAAATGGACAAGTTCCTAGAGGTCCCGGGGCCCCCCGAAGCTTTTCCTATACCCAAGCGGGTGGTGGACATTGTAAATAAAGGATGGGAAAGGCCCGGTATACCTTTCGTCCCTCCCCCCATATTTAAAAAATTGTTTCCTATGGTCGACCCCAGAAAGGACTTATGGCAGACAGTCCCCAAGGTCGAGGGGGCGGTTTCTACTCTAAACAAACGCACCACTATACCCATAGAAGATAGTTGTGCTTTCAAAGATCCTATGGATAAAAAATTAGAAGGTTTGCTTAAAAAGATGTTTGTTCAGCAAGGTTACCTTCTACAACCAATTTCATGCATTGTTCCTGTCACTACAGCCGCGTGTTTCTGGTTTGATGAGCTAGAAAAGGCGATCAATAATAATTCTTCTTCTTATGAGGAGATTATGGACAGAATTCGTGCTCTCAAATTGGCTAATTCTTTCACCCTAGACGCCACTTTGCAATTGGCTAGGTTAGCGGCGAAAAATTCTGGTTTTGCTATTGTGGCGCGCAGAGCGCTTTGGTTAAAATCTTGGTCAGCGGATGCGTCTTCCAAGAACAAATTGCTTAACATTCCTTTCAAGGGGAAAAACGCTGTTTGGCCCTGACTTGAAAGAGATTATCTCTGATATCACTGGGGGCAAGGGCCACGCCCTTCCTCAGGATAGGTCTTTCAAGGCCAAAAATAAACCTAATTTTCGTCCCTTTCGCAGAAACGGACCAGCCCCAAGTGCTACGTCCTCTAAGCAAGAGGGTAATACTTCTCAAGCCAAGCCAGCCTGGAGACCAATGCAAGGCTGGAACAAAGGAAAGCAGGCCAAGAAACCTGCCACTGCTACCAAGACAGCATGAGATGTTGGCCCCCGATCCGGGACCGGATCTGGTGGGGGGCAGACTCTCTCTCTTCGCTCAGGCTTGGGCAAGAGATGTTCTGGATCCTTGGGCGCTAGAAATAGTCTCCCAAGGTTATCTTCTGGAATTCAAGGGGCTTCCCCCAAGGGGGAGGTTCCACAGGTCTCAATTGTCTTCAGACCACATAAAAAAACAGGCATTCTTACATTGTGTAGAAGACCTGTTAAAAATGGGAGTGATTCATCCTGTTCCATTAGGAGAACAAGGGATGGGGTTCTACTCCAATCTGTTCGTAGTTCCCAAAAAAGAGGGAACATTCAGACCAATCTTAGATCTCAAGATCCTAAACAAGTTTCTCAAGGTTCCATCGTTCAAAATGGAAACCATTCGAACTATTCTTCCTTCCATCCAGGAAGGTCAATTCATGACCACGGTGGATTTAAAGGATGCGTATCTACATATTCCTATCCACAAGGAACATCATCGGTTCCTAAGGTTCGCATTCCTGGACAAGCATTACCAGTTTGTGGCACTTCCGTTCGGATTAGCCACTGCTCCAAGGATTTTCACAAAGGTACTAGGGTCCCTTCTAGCGGTGCTAAGACCAAGGGGCATTGCAGTAGTACCTTACTTGGACGACATTCTGATTCAAGCGTCGTCCCTTCCTCAAGCAAAGGCTCACACGGACATTGTCCTGGCCTTTCTCAGATCTCATGGGTGGAAAGTGAACGCAGAAAAAAGTTCTCTGTCTCCGTCAACAAGGGTTCCCTTCTTGGGAACAATAATAGACTCCTTAGAAATGAGGATTTTTCTGACAGAGGCCAGAAAATCAAAACTTCTGAACTCTTGTCAAATACTTCATTCTGTTCCTCTTCCTTCCATAGTGCAGTGCATGGAAGTAATAGGTTTGATGGTAGCGGCAATGGACATAGTTCCTTTTGCACGCATTCATCTAAGACCATTACAACTGTGCATGCTCAGTCAGTGGAATGGGGACTATACAGACTTGTCTCCGACGATACAAGTAAATCAGAGGACCAGAGATTCACTCCGTTGGTGGCTGTCCCTGGACAACCTGTCACAGGGGATGAGCTTCCGCAGACCAGAGTGGGTCATTGTCACGACCGACGCCAGTCTGGTGGGCTGGGGCGCGGTCTGGGGACCCCTGAAAGCTCAGGGTCTTTGGTCTCGGGAAGAATCTCTTCTACCGATAAATATTCTGGAACTGAGAGCGATACTCAATGCTCTCAAGGCTTGGCCTCAGCTAGCAAAGGCCAAGTTCATACGGTTTCAATCAGACAACATGACGACTGTTGCGTACATCAACCATCAGGGGGGAACAAGGAGTTCCCTGGCGATGGAAGAAGTGACCAAAATCATTCAATGGGCGGAGACTCACTCCTGCCACTTGTCTGCAATCCACATCCCAGGAGTGGAAAATTGGGAAGCGGATTTTCTGAGTCGTCAGACATTTCATCCGGGGGAGTGGGAACTCCATCCGGAAATCTTTGCCCAAATCACTCAATTGTGGGGCATTCCAGACATGGATCTGATGGCCTCTCGTCAGAACTTCAAGGTTCCTTGCTACGGGTCCAGATCCAGGGATCCCAAGGCGACTCTAGTAGATGCACTAGTAGCACCTTGGACCTTCAAACTAGCTTATGTATTCCCGCCGTTTCCTCTCATCCCCAGGCTGGTAGCCAGGATCAATCAGGAGAGAGCATCGGTGATCTTGATAGCTCCTGCGTGGCCACGCAGGACTTGGTATGCAGACCTGGTGAATATGTCATCGGCTCCACCATGGAAGCTACCTTTGAGACGAGACCTTCTTGTTCAAGGTCCGTTCGAACATCCGAATCTGGTCTCACTCCAACTGACTGCTTGGAGATTGAACGCTTGATCTTATCAAAGCGAGGGTTCTCAGATTCTGTAATTGATACTCTTGTTCAGGCCAGAAAGCCTGTAACTAGAAAAATTTACCACAAAATATGGAAAAAATATATCTGTTGGTGTGAATCTAAAGGATTCCCTTGGGACAAGGTAAAAATTCCTAAGATTCTATCCTTCCTTCAAGAAGGTTTGGAGAAAGGATTATCTGCTAGTTCCTTGAAGGGACAGATTTCTGCCTTGTCTGTGTTACTTCACAAAAAACTGGCAGCTGTGCCAGATGTTCAAGCCTTTGTTCAGGCTCTGGTTAGAATCAAGCCTGTTTACAAACCTTTGACTCCTCCTTGGAGTCTCAATTTAGTTCTTTCAGTTCTTCAGGGGGTTCCGTTTGAACCCTTACATTCCGTTGATATTAAGTTATTATCTTGGAAAGTTTTGTTTTTGGTTGCAATTTCTTCTGCTAGAAGAGTTTCAGAATTATCTGCTCTGCAGTGTTCTCCTCCTTATCTGGTGTTCCATGCAGATAAGGTGGTTTTACGTACTAAACCTGGTTTTCTTCCGAAAGTTGTTTCTAACAAAAACATTAACCAGGAGATAGTCGTGCCTTCTTTGTGTCCGAATCCAGTTTCAAAGAAGGAACGTTTGTTGCACAATTTGGATGTTGTTCGTGCTCTAAAATTCTATTTAGATGCTACAAAGGATTTTAGACAAACATCTTCCTTGTTTGTTGTTTATTCTGGTAAAAGGAGAGGTCAAAAAGCAACTTCTACCTCTCTCTCTTTTTGGATTAAAAGCATCATCAGATTGGCTTACGAGACTGCCGGACGGCAGCCTCCTGAAAGAATCACAGCTCATTCCACTAGGGCTGTGGCTTCCACATGGGCCTTCAAGAACGAGGCTTCTGTTGATCAGATATGTAGGGCAGCGACTTGGTCTTCACTGCACACTTTTACTAAATTTTACAAGTTTGATACTTTTGCTTCTTCTGAGGCTATTTTTGGGAGAAAGGTTTTGCAAGCCGTGGTGCCTTCCATCTAGGTGACCTGATTTGCTCCCTCCCTTCATCCGTGTCCTAAAGCTTTGGTATTGGTTCCCACAAGTAAGGATGACGCCGTGGACCGGACACACCTATGTTGGAGAAAACAGAATTTATGTTTACCTGATAAATTACTTTCTCCAACGGTGTGTCCGGTCCACGGCCCGCCCTGGTTTTTTAATCAGGTCTGATAATTTATTTTCTTTAACTACAGTCACCACGGTATCATATGGTTTCTCCTAATCAAATATTCCTCCTTTACGTCGGTCGAATGACTGGGGAAGGCGGAGCCTAGGAGGGATCATGTGACCAGCTTTGCTGGGCTCTTTGCCATTTCCTGTTGGGGAAGAGAATATCCCACAAGTAAGGATGACGCCGTGGACCGGACACACCGTTGGAGAAAGTAATTTATCAGGTAAACATAAATTCTGTTTTTACATTTGCTTGATTGTGTTGTGAATAAATCTGCTTTTTGTAACCGGCACCTTCATAGTGTTAACTATTTTATTTTCTTTCATGTAATTAGCAAGAGTCCATAAGCTAGTGACGTATGGGATATACATTCCTACCAGGAGGGGCAAAGTTTCCCAAACCTCAAAATGCCTATAAATACACCCCTCACCACACCCCCAATTCAGTTTTTACAAACTTTGCCTCCCGTGGAGGTGGTGAAGTAAGTTTGTGCTAGATTCTTCGTTGATATGCGCTTCGCAGCAGGCTGGAGCCCGGTTTTCCTCTCAGAGTGCAGTGAATGTCAGAGGGATGTGAAGAGAGTATTGCCTATTTGAATTCAATGGTCTCCTTCTACGGGACCTATTTCATAGGTTCTCTGTTATCGGTCGTAGAGATTCATCTCTTACCTCCCTTTTCAGATCGACGATATACTCTTATATACCATTACCTCTACTGATTCTCGTTTCAGTACTCGTTTGGCTATCTACTATATGTAGATGAGTGTCCTGGGGTAAGTAAGTCTTATTTTTTGTGACACTCTAAGCTATGGTTGGGCTAAATATATGTCTTTAAACTTATATTTGCCTTGATTCAGGATGATCAATATTCCTTATTTCAGACAGTCAGTTTCATTATTTGGGTTAATGCATATGAATATTCAATTTTTTTCTTACCTTAAAAATTGTTTTCAAATTGACTTTTTTTCCCTGTGGGCTGTTAGGCTCGCGGGGGCTGAAAATGCTTCAATTTATTGCGTCATTCTTGGCGCAGATTTTTTGGCGCAAATTTTTTTTTGTAATTTCTGGCGTCATACTTGATGCCGGAAGTTGTTCGTGATTACGTCATTTTTTTGACGTTTTGCGCCAAAAATGTCGGCGTTCCGGATGTGGCGTCATTCTTGGCGCCAAAAATTTTTTGGCGCCAATAATGTGGGCATCTTTTTTGGCGCTAAAAAATGTGGGCGTCATTTTTGTCTCCACCTTTTTTTCACATTATTTCAGTCTCATTTTTCATTTCTTCTGGTTGCTAGAGGCTTGTTCATTGGCATTTTTTCCCATTCCTGAAACTGTCATTTAAGGAATTTGATAATTTTGATAATTTTGCTTTATACAGGGAGTGCAGAATTATTAGGCAAGTTGTATTTTTGAGGATTAATTTTATTATTGAACAACAACCATGTTCTCAATGAACCCAAAAAACTAATTAATATCAAAGCTGAATAGTTTTGGAAGTAGTTTTTAGTTTGTTTTTAGTTATAGCTATTTTAGGGGGATATCTGTGTGTGCAGGTGACTATTACTGTGCATAATTATTAGGCAACTTAACAAAAAACAAATATATACCCATTTCAATTATTTATTGTTTCCAGTGAAACCAATATAACATCTCAACATTCACAAATATACATTTCAAAAACAAAAACAAATCAGTGACCAATATAGCCACCTTTCTTTGCAAGGACACTCAAAAGCCTGCCATCCATGGATTCTGTCAGTGTTTTGATCTGTTCACCATCAACATTGCGTGCAGCAGCAACCACAGCCTCCCAGACACTGTTCAGAGAGGTGTACTGTTTTCCCTCCTTGTAAATCTCACATTTGATGATGGACCACAGGTTCTCAATGGGGTTCAGATCAGGTGAACAAGGAGGCCATGTCATTAGATTTTCTTCTTTTATACCCTTTCTTGCCAGCCACGCTGTGAAGTACTTGGACGCGTGTGATGGAGCATTGTCCTGCATGAAAATCATGTTTTTCTTGAAGGATGCAGACTTCTTCCTGTACCACTGCTTGAAGAAGGTGTCTTCCAGAAACTGGCAGTAGGACTGGGAGTTGAGCTTGACTCCATCCTCAACCCGAAAAGGCCCCACAAGCTCATCTTTGATGATACCAGCCCAAACCAGTACTCCACCTCCACCTTGCTGGTCGGACTGGAGCTCTCTGCCCTTTACCAATCCAGCCACGGGCCCATCCATCTGGCCCATCAATACTCACTCTTATTTCATCAGTCCATAAAACCTTAGAAAAATCAGTCTTGAGATATTTCTTGGCCCAGTCTTGACGTTTCAGCTTGTGTGTCTTGTTCAGTGGTGGTCGTCTTTCAGCCTTTCTTACCTTGGCCATGTCTCTGAGTATTGCACACCTTGTGCTTTTGGGCACTCCAGTAATGTTGCAGCTCTGAAATATGGCCAAACTGGTGGCAAGTGGCATCTTGGCAGCTGCACGCTTGACTTTTCTCAGTTCATGGGCAGTTATTTTGCGCCTTGGTTTTTCCACACGCTTCTTGCGACCCTGTTGACTATTTTGAATGAAACGCTTGATTGTTCGATGATCACGCTTCAGAAGCTTTGCAATTTTAAGAGTGCTGCATCCCTCTGCAAGATATCTCACTATTTTTGACTTTTCTGAGCCTGTCAAGTCCTTCTTTTGACCCATTTTGCCAAAGGAAAGGAAGTTGCCTAATAATTATGCACACCTGATATAGGGTGTTGATGTCATTAGACCACACCCCTTCTCATTACAGAGATGCACATCACCTAATATGCTTAAATGGTAGTAGGCTTTCGAGCCTATACAGCTTGGAGTAAGAAAACATGCATAAAGAGGATGATGTGGTCAAAATACTCATTTGCCTAATAATTCTGCACTCCCTGTATGTTGTTTTTTCTATTACATATTGCAAGATGTCTCAGATTGACCCTGGATCAGAATCTACTTCTGGAAAGACGCTGCCTGATGCTGGTTCTACCAAAGTTAAGTGCATTTGTTGTAAACTTGTGGTAACTGTTCCTCCGGCTGTAGTTTGTGATGAATGTCATGATAAGCTTGCTAATGCAGATAGTATTTCCATTAGTAATATACCATTACCTGTTGCTGTTCCCTCAACATCTAATACTCAGGATGTTCCTGTTAATATAAGAGAATTTGTTTCTAAATCTATTAGGAAGGCTATGTCTGTTATTCCTCCTTCCAATAAACGTAAAAGGTCTTTTAAAACTTCTCATTTTTCAGATGAAATTTTAAATGACCGTTATCTTCTGATTTGTATGTATATGATGAGGATTTTTCTGGTTCAGAGGATTCTGTCTCAGATATTGACACTGATAAATCTTCATATTTATTTAAGATGGAATTTATTCGCTCTTTACTTAAAGAAGTTTTAATCGCTTTAGAGATGGAGGAATCTAGTCCTCTTGATACTAAATCTACTAAGCGTTTAAATTTGGTTTTTAAACCTCCTATGGTTATTCCAGAAGTTTTTCCTGTCACTGATGCTATTTCTGAAGTAATTTCTAGGGAATGGAATAATATGGGTACTTCATTTACTCCTTCTCAAAGGTTTAAGAAATTGTATCCTGTGTCATCTGACAGATTAGAGTTTTGGGACAAAATCCCTAAAGTTGATGGGGCTATCTCTACTCTTGCTAAACATACTACTATTCCTACGGCAGATAGTACTTCCTTTAAGGATCCTTTAGATAGGAAGATTGAATCCTTTCTAAGGAAAGCTTATTTATGTTCAGGTAATCTTCTTAGGCCTGCTATTTCTTTAGCTGATGTTGCTGCCGCTTCCACTTTTTGGTTGGAGGCTTTAGCACAACAAGTATCAGACCATAATACTCATAGCATTGTTAATCTCCTTCAACATGCTAATAACTTTATTTGTGATGCCATCTTTGATATCATTAGAGTTGATGTCAGGTATATGTCTTTAGCTATTTTAGCTAGAAGAGCTTTATGGCTTAAAACTTGGAATGCAGATATGTCTTCTAAAATTACAATAAATATACCGAATATCACAAAGAAAAAAATGTGAAATTAATGTGATAACAAAAATCATAAAAGGAAAACCAAATAAAGTTCTGAATCAAGGATATGTCTGTGTCCTCTGGATGAGTTTTTCAGCTTGTTAGCATTCCTCAGTGAGATCCCATAAAAAAGGAAACAGAAAATTGCAACATAGTGTGAATCTGTAATGGCACTTTGAGGAAGTAGTTGTTTTGTAACAAATGACTACTCACATTTGTTGGAGCTTTCCACTAAGCTCAAGGATATGCGCACTCCCACTTTATACTGATGGGAAAACAGTACACTAGGCAAAACTTGGATACAAATTTATTTTAAAATATATAAAAGCGTCAAATAAGCCTTGATAACACCACAATGTAAGGGTACAAAAGCAGATATGCTGTAACAAATGCTTCAAATCGCCAAACTTGCAAAGAGGTAAATGGATCAGCAGGAGTGTGACCGCTGAAACCAAAACCTTTTTAGTAGCAAGACAATAGCGTTAAGCCCCCAGGTGTCCTGGCTAGTGTAGAAACGCAATAAAACTCAATATAGAACAGTTCAGTTCCGACGTACGTTTCGCTGGTATGCTTTGTCAAGGAATCCTTGACAAAGCATACCAGCGAAACGTACGTCGGAACTGAACTGTTCTATATTGAGTTTTATTGCGTCTCTACACTAGCCAGGACACCTGGGGGCTTAGCGCTATTGTCTTGCTACTAAAAAGGTTTTGGTTTCAGCGGTCACACTCCTGCTGATCCATTTACCTCTTTGCAAGTTTGGCGATTTGAAGCATTTGTTACAGCATATCTGCTTTTGTACCCTTACATTGTGGTGTTATCAAGGCTTATGTGATGCTTTTATATATTTTAAAATAAATTTGTATCCAAGTTTTGCCTAGTGTACTGTTTTCCCATCAGTATAAAGTGGGAGTGCGCATATCCTTGAGCTTAGTGGAAAGCTCCAACAAATGTGAGTAGTCATTTGTTACAAAACAACTACTTCATCAAAGTGCCATTACAGATTCACACTATGTTGCAATTTTCTGTTTCCTTTTTTATGGGATCTCACTGAGGAATGCTAACAAGCTGAAAAACTCATCCAGAGGACACAGACATATCCTTGATTCAGAACTTTATTTGGTTTTCAGATATGTCTTCTAAGTCAACTTTGCTTTCTCTTTCTTTCCAAGGTAATAAATTATTTGGTTCCCAGTTGGATTCTATTATTTCAACTGTTACTGGGGGGAAAGGAACTTTTTTGCCTCAGGACAAAAAATCTAAAGGTAAATACAGGGCTGCTAATCGTTTTCGTTCCTTTCGTCAGAATAAGGAACAGAAGCCTGACCCTTCCCCTAAATAAACGGTTTCTGTCTTGAAACCTTCTCCAATCTGGAATAAAACCAAGCCTTTTAGAAAGTCAAAACCAGCTCCCAAGTCCACATGAAGGTGCGGCCCTCATTCCAGCACAGCTGGTATGGGGCAGGTTACGATTTTTCAAAGACATTTGGATCAATTCGATTCACAGTCTTTGGATTCAGAACAATGTTTCACAAGGGTACAGAATAGGTTTCAAGGTAAGGCCGCCTGCGAAGAGATTTTTTCTCTCTCGCATTCCAATAAACCCAGTGAAGGCTCAGGCATTTCTGAAATGTGTTTCAGATCTAGAGTTGACTGGAGTAATTGTGCCAGTTCCAGTTCTGGAACGGGGTCTGGGGTTTTACTCAAATCTATTCATTGTACCAAAGAAGGAGAATTCCTTCAGACCAGTTCTGGATCTAAAGATATTGAATCGTTATGTAAGAATACCAACATTCAAAATGGTAACTATAAGGACTATTCTGCCTTTTGTTCAGCAAGGGCATTATATGTCCACAATAGACTTACAGGATGCATATCTTCATATTCCAATCCATCCAGATCACTATCAGTTTCTGAGATTCTCTTTTCTAGACAAGCATTACCAGTTTGTGGCCCTTCCGTTTGGCCTAGAAACAGCTCCAAGGATCTTTTCAAAGGTTCTCGGTGCCCTTCTCTCTGTAATCAGAGAACAGGGTATTGTGGTATTTCCTTATTTGGACGATATCTTGGTACTTGCTCAATCTTTACATTCTGCAGAATCTCACACGAATCAACTTGTGTTGTTTCTTCAAAGACATGGTTGGAGGATCAATTTACCAAAGAGTTTGTTGATTCCTCAGACAAAGGTAACCTTTTTGGGTTTTCAAATATATTCAGTGTCCATGACCTTGTCTCTAACAGAAAAGAGACGTCTGAAATTGGTTTCAGCCTGTCGAAACCTTCAGTCTCAATCATTCCCTTCGGTAGCTTTGTACATGGAAATTCTAGGTCTCATGACTGCTGCATCAGACGCGATCCCCTTTGCTCGTTTTCACATGCAACCTCTTCAGCTTTGTATGCTGAACCAGTGGTGCAGGGATTATACAAAGATATCGCAATTAATATCCTTAAATCCCAATGTACGACTCTCTCTGACGTGGTGGATAGATCACCATCGTTTAGTCCAAGGTTCTTCTTTTGTTCGTCCAACCTGGACTGTGATCTCAACAGATGCGAGTCTGTCAGGTTGGGGAGCTGTATGGGGATCTCTGACAGCGCAGGGGGTTTGGGAATCTCAGGAGGCGAGATTACCAATCAACATTTTGGAACTCCGTGCGATTTTCAGAGCTCTTCAGTTCTGGCCTCTTCTGAAGAGAGAATAGTTTATTTGTTTTCAGACAGACAATGTCACAACCACAACCGTGGCATATTTCAATCATCAAGGTGGGACTCACAGTCCTCATCCTATGAAAGAAGTATCTCGGATACTTGTATGGGCGGAATCCAGCTCCTGTCTAATTTCTGCGGTTCACATCCCAGGTATAGACAATTGGGAAGCGGATTATCTCAGTCGCCAGACGTTACATCCGAGCGAATGGTCTCTTCACCCAGAGGTATTTCTTCAGATTGTACAAATCTGGGGGCTTTCAGAAATAGATCTGATGGCCTCTCATCTAAACAAGAAACTTCCCAGGTATCTGTCCAGATCCAGGGACCCTCAGGCGGAGGCAGTGGACGCGTTGTCGCTTCCTTGGAATTATCATCCTGCCTATATCTTTCCGCCTCTAGTTCTTCTTCGAAGAGTGATTTCCAAAATTCTAATGGAACGTTCGTTTGTGCTGCTGGTGGCTCCAGCATGGCCTCACAGGTTTTGGTATGCGGATCTCATTCGGATGGCCAGTGGCCAACCTTGGACTCTTCCGTTAAGACCAGACCTTCTATCTCAAGGCCCTTTTTTCCATCAGGATCTCAAATCATTAAATTTGAAGGTATGGAAATTGAACGCTTGATTCTTAGTCATAGAGGTTTCTCTGACTCAGTAATTAATACTATGTTACAGGCTCGTAAATCTGTGTCTAGGAAGATTTATTATCGAGTCTGGAAGACTTACATTTCTTGGTGTTCTTCTCATAAATTCTCCTGGCATTCTTTCAGAATTCCTAGAATTTTACAGTTTCTTCAGGATGGTTTGGATAAAGGTTTGTCTGCAAGTTCCTTGAAAGGACAAATCTCTGCTCTTTCTGTTCTTTTTCACAGAAAGATTGCTATTCTTCCTGATATTCATTGTTTTGTACAGGCTTTGGTTCGTATTAAACCTGTCATTAAGTCAATCTCTCCTCGGAGTCTTAATTTGGTTCTGAGGGCTTTACAAGCTCCTTCGTTTGAACCTATGCATTCTCTGGACATTAAATTACTTTCTTGGAAAGTTCTGTTCCTTTTGGCCATCTCTTCTGCTAGAAGAGTTTCTGAGTTATCTGCTCTTTCTTGTTAATCTCCTTTTCTGATTTTTCATCAGGATAAGGCAGTGTTGCGGACTTCTTTTAAATTTTTACCTAAGGTTGTGAATTCTAACAACATTAGTAGAGAAATTGTTGTTCCTTCATTATGTCCTAATCCTAAGAATTCAAAGGAGAGATCTTTACATTCTTTGGATGTAGTAAGAGCTTTGAAATATTATGTTGAAGCTACTAAAGATTTTAGAAAGACTTCTAGTCTGTTATCTTTTCTGGGTCCAGAAAAGGTCAGAAGGCCTCCGCCATTTCTTTGGCGTCTTGGTTAAAGTCTTTGATTCATCATGCTTATGTAGAGTCGGGTAAATCCCCGCCTCAAAGAATTACGGCTCATTCTACTAGGTCAGTTTCTACTTCCTGGGCGTTTAGGAATGAAGCTTCTGTTGATCAGATTTGCAAAGCAGCAACTTGGTCTTCTTTGAATACTTTTACTAAATTCTACCATTTTGATGTGTTTTCTTCTTCTGAAGCAGTTTTTGGTTGAAAAGTACTTCAGGCAGCTGTTTCAGTTTGATTCTTCTGCTTATAATTTCATTATTTGAGATTAAAACTTTTGTTTTGGGTTGTGGATTATTATTATTTTTCAGCGGAATTGGCTGTCTTTATTTTATCCCTCCCTCTCTAGTGACTCTTGCGTGGAAGTTCCACATCTTGGGTATTTCTTATCCCATACGTCACTAGCTCATGGACTCTTGCTAATTACATGAAAGAAAACATAATTTATGTAAGAACTTACCTGATAAATTCATTTCTTTCATATTAGCAAGAGTCCATGAGGCCCACCCTTTTTTGTGGTGGTTATGATTTTTTTGTATAAAGCACAATTATTCCAATTCCTTATTTTGATGCTTTCGCTCCTTTCTTATCACCCCACTTCTTGGCTATTCGTTAAACTGAATTGTGGGTGTGGTGAGGGGTGTATTTATAGGCATTTTGAGGTTTGGGAAACTTTGCCCCTCCTGGTAGGAATGTATATCCCATACGTCACTAGCTCATGGACTCTTGCTAATATGAAAGAAATGAATTTATCAGGTAAGTTCTTACATAAATTATGTTTTTAGAGATTTATAATTATTTTGGATCAAACCTGTTATCCACTTTTGTGGTTTATCTTCTACGCCTGTGAGATATAGGTTTACACTTATTTCTTTTATTTTGAATTGATATTAGATTTGTTATTCATTTGGTTATACTCTTAAGCTCCTGTGAGCGCTCCCTAGTATATTTTTAGTTACATGTTGGCATTTTTTATAGGCTTTTAGAGGGTATCCTATTATCTAGTTGGAGTGTGCAGTATTTTACAATGGGCGCTTGTCACTTAATTTTTTATTTTTCTATTGTATAAATTAATCCACCAATAAAATTGCTGTCCAGAGTTCTAAACCAAAAAAAAGTGTAGATGCCTTCTTTTTCAAATACAGATAGCAAGAGAACAAAGAAAAATTGATAATAGGAGTAAATTAGAATGTTGCTTAAAATTGCATGCTCTATCTGAATCATGAAAGAACAAATTTGGGTTCAGTGTTCCTTTAAAGGGATAGTCTAGTCAAAAATAAACTTTTATGATTCAGATAGAGTATGCTATTTCCTTTTTTAGACACGATGAGTCCACGGAGATCATCATTACTTATGGGATATTAACCTCCTGGTCTGCAGGAGGCAGCAAAGAGCACCACAGCAAAGCTGTTAAATAGCCCATCCCCTCTCTCCCACTCCAGTCATTCTCTTTGCCTGCGTTAGTGATAGGAAGCGGTAAAGTGAGGTGTTAGAAATGATTCTTCAATCAAGAGTTTATTATTTTATTTTGCAGTACATTATGGTACTGTTTTGTCCTGGGGTATAGCTGTGGTCCATATCAGTCTCTTCAGTAGAGCCTTGGTGGCTTTAAAGCAATGGGAACTTGTGGGACATAATTCTCACTGCGCCTCCCATATATTATTTCTGCCCTAACCCTGAAAACCTGAGGAGTATGTATCAGGAATTTCATTTGCTTCAGAGGTCCATGTGGGGGATAGGACCCATCAAACCTGCTGAACTGCCTTGGCTGTCAGGCAGCAACATGAGGTGTTTTTTATTTTTCCCTAAGACCGTTAGAGGAAAAGGAGCACTTTTTATTACACTTCATAACATTACACAGTAAGGCTTATGGTTGCACAATTTACCTTATAAGCACTTGGGACAATAACCTCTCAGGGTTGAGAGAAACAGACAGCATGTTACAGGCACTGGGGCTGGGAGACGAGCTTTAATGGTGGTTCTTAGTCATGACATTTTAATTCTAGTAACGTTTTAGAGATCGGGTAGAGACGCTTAGCCGCAACCACGAAGGGGCGGAGCCTCACATTTGCGCGTTGTTTACTCTGGGCCTAGTCTAGGAGTAAATGGACTCCGGAGTTCCTCACAGGATTCCTGCTCTAGCTAGAAATACAGGTTCCTTTGAAAAGTGGAATGTTTTACAGTTTGCATTGTTTAGTTAAGCCCCTATCGATCCAGAGTGTTGACCAGTGTAGTTAAGACAGGTCATGCAGTCAGGTAGGTGCCTCAGGAAGCTGCTGAGGTGTAGGGGTGTATTATTTTTTAATTTGGAGATTAAAAAACATTGTTTTGAGCATTTTAACTTATTGCAGTAAAAAAGTTAAGTTTTAAAATTTAAAGTGACAGTAACGTTTTTTTGATTAAAATATTTTTTGATTAAAAATGTATTGCATAATGTTTCTTGTGCTTAAATATGGACACAGGAGCCTTGCAAAACTTTTCTAGCTCCTTATGTTTGGATGCTATTGTGGAACCACCAATTCCTTTCTGTCCCTCATGCATTGAGAGGGCTGTAAATGGTAGAGAAATGCTTTTTACTGAGCAAAGCCTTTCTAATATGGATACTTCCCAGAGGTCTAGTGACAAGGGTCAAAGTAGGCCGCAGCTTTCTCCCCAAACGTCCCAATTCATAACGCCCGCTCAATCAGTGGCCAGACAATCTCTACGTGAGGGTGCGGAGAGTACGATATACCTTTCCAACCTGAAGAGGAAGGCAATGAGGTTTTATCTAAGTGGGAATTTTCAGATGCTGAGAGTTCAATACCTCAGATAGACTAAGAGGTTGTGAATTTTGGATTTAAACTAGAGCACCTCCGTATGCTACTAAGGGAGGTTTTAGTTACTTTAGACGACTGTGCCCCCACGTTGGTGGCGGCACCTATATGTTCCCATAAGCTGGACAACTATTTAGATATTCCTTTTTTTTCTCTGATGTATTTCCTGTTCCAGAGCGAGCTTCGGAAATGCTCTCTAGGGAATGGGAGAGGCCTGGTATCCCTTTCTCTCCCTCACCTATTTTTAAGAAGATGTCTCCCATAGTGGACACCTTCAAAGAAACTTGGCAAGCTATTCCCAAGGTGGAAGGACCTATCTCCACTTTGGCCAAGAGAACAACTATTCCCATAGAGGATAGTTGTTCATTTAAAGATCCTATGGATAAAAAAAATTAGAGGGTCTACTTAAAAAGATTTATGTTCATCAGGGTCTGCTGATGCAACCTACTGCTTGTATTGCTACTGTCTCGGGTGCGGCGGCATACTGGTTTGATGCTCTGAGTCTCTTAAGTCCGAATCTCCCCCAGAGGCGATCCAAGACGGGATAAAAGCTCTGAAACTCGCTAATGCCTTTATTACAGACGCTTCTTTACGGGTCTTTAAGCTGGCAGCCAAAAGTTCAGGGTTCTCTGTCCTAGCCGCAGGGCTTTATGGTTAAAACCTTGGTCTGCAGACGTGTCTTCTAAGACTAGGTTTCTTTCAATTCCCTACAAGGGTAAGACCTTGTTTGGACCTGCCTTGACAAAGATTATTTCAGATATCTCGGGAGGTAAGGGTCATCTCCCGCAGGATAAGAAAATCAAACTTAAAGGATGACAAAATAATTTCCGTTCCTTTCGGAATAACAAAGGAAATTCTTCCTCCTCCACTAAGCAGGAAGAATCTAAGCCTGCATGGAGACCCAACCCTTCTTGGAACAAGGCTAAGCAAACCAAGAAGCCTGCAATTTAAGCTAAATCAGCATGAAGGGCATGCCCTCGATCCGGGTGCAGATCTGGTAGGGGCAGACTATCCCTCTTCGTTCAGGATCCCTGGGCAATAGAAATAGTGGCCCAGAGGTACAAGTTGGAATTCAAAAAATTTTCGCCCATAGGCAGTTTTCTGCTTTCAAGATTATCTATAGACCAGACAAAAAGAGAGGCGTTCTTACATTGCGTAGAAGATCTCTTTATCATGGGAGTGATTGTTCCAGTCCCAGTACAGGGTCAGGGTTTTTACTCAAACCTGTTCGTGGTTCCCAAAAGGAGGGAACCTTCAGATCAATTTTAGACCTCAAGAGTCTAAACAAATTTCTCATAGTTCTGTCTTTTAAAATGGAAACTATTACGTTCCATTCTCCCACAGATTCAAGAGGGTCAGTTCATGACAACAGTGGACTTAAAAGACACATACCTACATGTTCCCATTCACAGGGATTATCACAAGTTTCTAGAGTTTGCCTTCCTAGACAAACACTTCCAGTTTGTGGCACTGCCTTTCGGTCTGGCCACTGCTCCAAGAATATTTACTAAGGTTCTGGGATCTCTCCTGGCGGTTCTTCGACCACAAGGCATTGGGGTGGCGCCTTATCTGGACGACATTCTAGTCCAAGCGCCATTGTTTCAACAAGCAAGATCCCACACCGACCTGGTGTTATTCTTCCTGAGAACTCACGGATGGAAGATAAATTTGGAAAAACAGCCAGCTGTAGTAGCCTGATGGTTAGCTTAGCTGTCTAGCAAGCGGAAGGTTTGCAGTTTGAAACCAGCTGCAGCTATTTACACCTTGTATGTGTGCTAGCAAGCTGTTTTAATGCTCCTTGATCCAGAGTACAAGGGTTACCTTTCTGGGAACCATAATGGAACGGGGATTATGCAGACTTGCCGCCTCAGATAACTCTAGAACAGGAGACAAGGGATTCTTTTCAATGGTAGTTGTCTCTGAACCATCTCTCCCAGGGAACCTGCTTTCGCAGACCGGCCTGGGAAATTGTGACAACAGACGCCAGCCTTCTGGGTGGGGAGCTGTCTGGAACTCCCTAAAGGCTCAGGGACTTTGGACTCAGTCAGTCTGTTCTTCCTATAAACATTCTAGAACTGAGAGCAATTTTCAATGCTCGCCTGGCCTCAGCTAGCCTCGGTCAAATTTATCAGGTTCCAGTCAGACAATATAACTTCTGTAGCTTACATCAATCATCAGGGGGGGACAAAAAGTTCCCTAGCGATGACAGAAGTATCCAAGATAATTCAATGGGCGGAGACCCATTCTGGTTTCCTTTCAGCGATCCACATTCCCGGAGTAGACAACTGGGAGGCGGATTTCTTGAGCAGATAGACCTTTCATCCGGGGGAGTGGGAACTCCATCTGGAAGTATTCTCATTTTGTTTCGCCAACATCTAGCAGATGTCCCAGACGTACAATCTTTTTGTCAGGCCTGTGTTCAAACCAGTTACTCCTCCTTGGAGTCTTAATTTAGTTCTCAAGGTTCTTCAAGGGGCTCCATTTGAGCCTATGTATTCCCTAGATATCAAGTTGTTATCTTGGAAAGTACTATTTCTGGTTGCTATTTCTTCAGCTCGAAGTGTCTCAGAACTCTCGGCATTGCAGTGCGAGTCCCTTTTTCAGATAAGATGGTGCTAAGGACTAAATTAGGTTTTCTTCCTAAAGTAGTTTCGGATAGGAACATTAACCAAGAAATTGTTGTTCGTTCCTTGTGTCCTAATCCTCCTCCTCAGAAGTAAAGACTTCTACACAATTTGGATGTGGTCCGTGCCTTAAAGTTTTACCCAAAAGCGACTAAGGACTTTCGTCAGTACTCTTCTTTGTTTGTTAGTTTCTGTGGAATAGATTTGCAACGCTGCAACTTGGTCTTCTCTTCATACTTTTTTAACATTTTACAATTTTGACACATTTGCCTCAGCTGAGGCTGTTTTTGGGAGAAAGGTTCTTCGTGCAGTGGTGCCTTCCGTTTAGGTTCCCTGTCTTGTCTCTCCCGTATCATCAGTGTCCTCTAGCTTGGGTATTGTATCCTATAAGTAATGATGATCTCCGTGGACTCATCGTGTCTAAAAAAGGAAAAGAAAATTTATGCTTACCTGATAAATTTATTTCCTTTTTGACACGATGCGTCCACGGCCCACCCTGTTTTTATGTATAGACAGGTTTTGATTTTTTATAAACTCCAGACACCTCTGCACCTTGGCTTTCCTTTCTTTCCTAACTTCGGTCGAATGACTGGAGTGGGAGAGAGGGGATGGGCTATTTAACATATTTCATAAGTAATGATGATCTCCGTGGACTCATCGTGTCAAAAAGGAAATAAATTTATCAGGTAAGCATAAATTTTCTTTTTAAGCAACTTTCTAATTTACTCCTTTTATCAATTCTTCTTCGTTCTCTTGGTATCTTTACTTAAAAAAAGATGGAAAGTAAGCTTAGGAGCCGGCCCATTTTTGGTTCAGCACCTGGGCAGTGCTTGCTGATTGGGTGGCTACATTTAGATACCATTTAGCAAGCACTACCCAGGTGCTGATCCAAAAATGGGCCGACTTCTAAGTTTATATTCCAGCTTTTTTAAATAAAGATACCAAGAGAATGAAGAAAATTTGACAATAGGAGTAAATTAGAAAGTTGCTTATAATTGCTTGCTCTATCTGAATCTTGAAAGTTTAATTTTAACTATACTATCCCTTTAAATGCTTTTAAAGGGACATGAAACCCTATTTTTTTTTTCTTTCATTAATTAGAAAGAGTGTAATTTTAAACAACATTCTAATTTACTTCTATTATCTAATTTGTTTCATTTTCTTGATATTCTTTGCTGAAAAGCATATCTAGATAGGCTCAGTAGCTGCTGATTGGTGCATGCACATAGATGCCTCGTGTGATTGGCTCACCCATATGCATTGCTATTTTTTCAACAAAGGATATCTAAAAAAATAAAACAAATTAGATAATAAAAGTAAACTTGAATGTTGTTTAAAATTGTATTCTCTAACTGAATCATGAAAGAAAAATTTGGGGTTTAGTGTCCCTTTAAATTCTTTTGAACTCCAAGATTTATTTGTTCTTGTTTTTTGATTATTTTTTTATTTTATTTTTAGATTGCTCCCGTTTCAGATGTTTGACTTTTTTCAAGGCTTTTGCAGTGGTCCTGGTTTCAGACTTCCAATTTCTCTACAGTGACTGAGATTTTGGTTCTGTTGATGTTGTAAAAGCTTTCAGAACCTATACATTGTTTTTCAGAGTTAACTTTTTATCACTACTTTGTGACTATGCCCCTATAGGTTCTCTGCTGTTTTCCTAGATTTTTGTTTGTCAGCCTAATTTATTTATGATAAATGTTCTTAAAAAGTGTATATACATTCTGAATCTCTTTCAAATAGTAAATAGTTTAGTTTTTTTGTGTGTATGTTCCTTAAAGGGACAAGAAACCCTAGCTGAACACATCGGTAAGCCAATAATAAGAGGTAAATATGTGCAGCCACCAATCAGCAGCTAGCTCCCATCTCCCAAACCTACCCAGTTATGCTTTTCAACAAAGGATACCAAGATAATGAAGCAAATTAGATTAAAGAAGTAAATTGGAAAGTTGTTTAAAAATTATATGATCTATATTAATCATAAACAAACATTTTTGGGTTTCATGTCTCTTTAAGGCTCCATAATTGGGTAAAAAAAAAAAACGAAGTGTCTGGCCAATTTGACTTTTTTTCTTTAATGCTATTATGAACCCAAGAAACATATATGAATTGTAAAGCTGGGTGAACGTATGCAATGTCTTTGGCACCACAGGCAACATGTGAAAGGAAAGTATTACGCTACTACATTTTCTCTTAATCATTGTGTGCAGATATAGGCTGTATGTGAACTGAAGCTTTCTGGATGGGTTGTGGTGTATGAGACGGTGAGACAAGGCCGTGTAGGCTTCTGTGAACCTATTCCAAACATATACCCCACTATTACCTGAATTTGAAGTATGGAGAAAATAATGAATCTGGAAATATAAATATGTATATTCCATTTAATGTATTTTTGATGTTCTTCACAAATGAAGTATTTTATATAGGTTTACAATCTTGCTCCATTTCATAGTTTAATGTCACTTTAACAACTCATGATTGTGACTTACTGCCAATACATACCAAAAAATGTTCTCTAACTGTCCACTTAAATATTACCTCTATTGGGTAAAATTATTTTTTGTTTTAAAAATGTTAATTTTCTGTACATGTTGCAGATGTCACAGCTATTATTTTCGTGGTGGCCAGTAGCAGCTATAATATGGTGATACGAGAAGATAATCTGACCAACAGACTCCAAGAAGCATTAAACCTATTCAAGAGCATCTGGAACAATAGGTGAGGAGCTTTGTTTACTGAAAACACCTTGATCACTGAGAAATGGTCCTACTTTAGAACAAAACTACTAGAGCAACATAAACTCTTAATACCAATTTGATTGTTTATGACTTATTCTGACTTGGATTTGCTTTCCTTTACATTGTAGAGCATTCTACTCTGTCTTTATTCAGATTCTGGTGCAATACATTTTCTCTATCTGGAGTGGTTAAAATATCCACCATATAAACTCCATCATGACATCTCATAGTCATTAGATGACTGTCATGCAGTCCACCTATCCTACAACATAAACTCCTGGACTTGATCCAAGGAAATCATGACCTGTGTTTCTACCCTAAGTGTGTAACTTTTAAGCTGATCACCCCTATGACAGCATATGTCTAGGAACAAGTGGTATTTGGATCCATAGATTTAACCTGTACATTTGCATGCACTTTGTGTTTGAGTTGTCATGTTCTACACCATCTACAGCCTGCTGAGTTTTCTTAAGTGTTTAGATGTTAATTGGTCAGGATTCTGCCTCTACTTATACTTGATTTACATACTTTACATAGACACTACATTCTCTCTACAGTTTCTAGCCATTTGGTGCAATGTTTGTCATAAAGGTGGTGATAGTCCATGAGCCATTACTCCTGGAAATTCCACTGCTGGCCACTATTAAGCGGTAAACATTACCAGAACTCCAAGAGTGCTTGAAAACCCTTCCACCTCACTGGTAAAGTAGTCTTATCTTTGCCTTCACAGGAGGAAGGTGAATAATTTTGGTCTCCCCTCAGAGAGCTACTCTTTGGACAGAGGGAAGTTTATGGAGTATTGGGTAGTGGTACAATTAAACCCAGTTGGAGTTAGTCACAGGCCTACCACAAGTGTTGCGGGCACTGTTCCCTTAGCCTCCTCCTGTTGAATCGTCATTATACTCTACATACTTAGATTCTCTGCTGTCACATTTACAGCACTGGCTATCTACTAGAAGCAGTTTTTTCTGCAGTGGGTAAATCTGAGTTGGTGACTGTCAGTAGTTTCAGAATTTTCCACAAAAAATGCTAGCTGGGTCGCATGATACAGTAGCCAGGTGGGGGTAGTGTAATATTTTCTAAGTTAACATTTTCTGCTATCCAAAGAACAAAATAATTGCATAATTTAGCATACATTTATTTAATGGTAATTTGTGCAATAAACAATTTAAACATTTTAATATCGGCTAATTTTAGGTTAATATTGTCTTAATTGTTTGCTGCGGGTCAGTGGTCAGTGGTGCACACACTTAAAAAGGCCTTGGGGAGAACACGGAGTTTGTGTGTTGGGACTTGCATAGCCTATAGGTTATATTACATGTAATGTTGTGCATCATAGCCAGTAGACTATTATTACAGGCATTTTAATTCCACTTTGTTATGAATGGGACTTTTGATGGGCTTGGACATGAATTTTGTTAAATACACCTTTAATTTAACTGTTCTGTTTTCCATCTAAAGGGGGGAGGAGAGTCCACGGCTTCATTCATTACTGTTGGGAATTAAGAACCTGGCCAACAGGAGGAGGCAAAGACACCCCAGCCAAACGCTTAATTACCTCCCCCACTTCCCTCATCCCCCAGTCATTCTTTGCCTTTCTTCACGGGAGGACGGCAGAGAAGTGCTGAAGACCGGAGTAGTCTCTTATGGAGGGTAGTACTCTTCGGAATGGGACTTGAGTTTTAAGTAGTCCTGTCAGCCTCTCAGTGAGAGCCTGGGTGAAAGTTAGAGTCCGGAGATGCAGGGAGAGTCTTTCTGCAAACCCATCCCGACTCATATTAACAGCTCCACAAGCAATCAGCGTGGACGAGTTTCGCTGCCTGCTTTTTACACTCAAGTCCATGTCAGGAGCGAGGCTACTAACCTGTCACACTTGAAGGGCTGTGTTCCTGTTCTACGGCGTAGATTCTGGTAAGATTGTTTCATTTTTATTACATAATAACATGAAAAACAGGGTCACAGTGTGACGCATTTTATCTTTAAAGAACCCTGGAAAAGGGATTATTGAACAGGGGGGATTATTGAACAGGGGGGTTTTATACATGATATTGTTTGTGTCATTGCTGCGTTATTCAGGTGACTTACGGGAGTATGGCACGGCCCTTTTTTGGTGCGTATTCTCCTTAGGCAGGGGCGGTTCTTGCCGAGCATTCCAGGTGTCCGGGTGTGGCTATCTATCTTCCTCTGTTGATCAGCGGAGCAGGAGGCGAAACGGTTTCTGTAGTCCGGGTCATAGGAGGTGGTGAGTGCACCGGCCATTGGAGGTTATAAAGGTGCCTATTTATTAAGTTAATTTAGTCTTTATTATCAGCGCTAGCTACGGAGGACTCTGACGCGTTAGAGGGCTCGCCCTCTTTAACTAGGTCTCAATCCTGTGTTTATTGTGAGGAGCTTCTGGTAGATCAGCCTGCTCAACTATGTTCTACATGCCTTAATAAAGTTACGACATCTAAGAGCAAATGGCTGTCTAGTACTACTGAGCCGTCCACCTCTGAGGTGTCCCCGTCCCGTTAGGTGTGTTCCCTGCATCCATCTCCTATTGCACTTGCAGTGCCCCAGGGTCCAACCATTACTCCTGCGGGAGAGATTCCTTGGCCGTCAGATATGGCGGATCAACTGCAAATGGCGGTATCGAAAGTAATCCATGCCTTACCACGTTCTGCTAAGTGCAAGCGTAGGGCGTGTCATTGAGGCCCGACCCAGGTATTGTCTACGCCTGTGGAAAATTCTGAGGCGTTATACGATGACGAAGCCCACTCCGACTCTTCAGAGGAGGCCCCTTCTAGGTCGGAGGCGGAGGAGCCTGACTTTAGGTTTAGGATGGAAAATTTTTGCTTTTTACTGAGTCAAGTGCTTGCTACTCTGGAGGTTCTGGAACCAAAACTTCCAGAAGAACCTGTGATTCCTAAGTTTGATAAGGTATATGAGGACCGGGTGGTGCCTCAGGCCTTCCTGGTTCCTGTTAAGGTGGCAATTCCTTTTCCCCTTCTTCCTTTAAGAAACTTTTCCCCGTCCCGGACTCTCAGCTGGAGCTGTGGGGTACTGTCCCTAAGGTGGATGATGCTATCTCCACGCTCGCGAAGCGGGCAACTATTTCCCTTGAGGATAGTTCATCGTTTAAGGAGCCCATGGATGAAAAGCTGGAAAACCATGTTAAGGAAAATGTTTCAACACACAGGTTTTGTTTTTCAGCCGGCGTTGCCCAAGTTGCGACATATTGGTGTGAATCCCTGTGTGAAATGGTCGAGAGGGAGACTTCCATCAACGAGATACAGGACAAGATTAAGGTGCTGAAGATCGCCAATTCTTTCATATGTGATGCCAATATTCGCCTGAACGCTAAGGTGTCAGGTTTTTCTGTTTTAGCTTGCAGGGCTCTGTGGCTAAAGTTTTGGTCTGCGGACATGACCTCTAAGTTGAGGCTGTTGACCCTATCTTTTCAAGGAAAGATTGTTCGGTCCAGGATTGGATTTGATCATATCCACAGTTACGGGAGGCAAGAAAGCTTTCCTACCGCAGGATAAGAAGGCTGAGCCTAAAGGATCTACCTTTCGTGCGGACAAGGCCCAGCGCCAGCAGCCCGCCGCGAAAGCGGACCAGTCCAAGGGAACATGGAATCCGGCTCATTCTTGGAACAAGTCTAAGCATAGCAAGAAGCCCGCTGAGACAAAATCGGCATGAAGGGGCGGCCCCCGACCGGTCTTTGGACCAAGTAGGGGACAGATTATCCCTCTTCTCAGAAGCATGGTTGCAGGACATTGTCACCCAGGGCTACAGGATAGGGTTCAGATTCCATCCGCCCAGGGGCAGATTCCTCCTATCAAACCTGTCTTCAAGCCCGGAAAAGAGAGAAGCCTTTCTAGAATGTGTGAGAGATCTCTCCTCTCTAGGTGTCATCGTACCAGTACCCCAAGCAGAAAGGGGTCTAGAGTACTATTCAAATCTTTTTGTGGTTCCAAAGAAGGGCACATTCCGCCCGATTCTGGACCTAAAGTGTTTAAACAAGTTTCTGAGTGTTCCATCGTTCAAAATGGAAACAATCAGATCTATTCTGCCCCTAGTTCAAGAGGGACAGTTCATGACAACCATAGACTTGAAGGACGCTTACCTTCATGTGCCAATCCACAGGGACCACTTCAAGTTCCTGAGATTTGCGTTTCTGGACCAACACTTCCAGTTTGTGGCCCTTCCTTTTGGTCTGGCGATGGCCCAGAGAGTCTTCACAAAGGTTCTGGGGGCGCTACTTGTCGTGGCCAGAGGCATTGGTGTGGCGCCCTATCTGGACGACATCCTAGTCCAGGCACCATCGCTCAGTCTCGCAGAGGATCATCAGAGGGCTCTTCTTTTGCTCCAATATCACAGTTGGAAGATCAACTCGGGAAAGGGTTCCCTGATTCCCATCAACAGGGTGGAGTTCCTGGGTACGATAATAGACTCATGTCCATGAAAATTTTTCTCACAGACCGTCGACGCAGGAAGATTGCGTCCTCTTGTTTTGCCCTTCTGTTCTCCTCAAGCCCTTCGGTGGCTCAGTGTATGGAGGTGATCGGACTCCTGGTTTCCAGCATAGACGTCGTTCCATTCGCCAGGTTCCATCTCAGACCTCTTCAATTGTGCTTGTTAAGACAGTGGAACGGCGATCATTCAGATCTATCATAGCAGATATCCATGGATGCTCGGATCTCCCTCTTGTGGTGGATCCGTCCGGAGCAACTGTCCATAGGGACATCCTTCTTGAGACCTTCCTGGGAGATTGTCACCACGGATGCGAGTCTGGCAGGATGGGGAGCCAGGATGGCACAAGGAAAATGGTCCTGGGAGGAGTCTCTCCTTCCGATTAAATATTCTGGAATTCCGAGCAATCTACAATGCTCTGAAGGCATGGCCTCTTCTAGGGTCGTTCAGCTTCATCAGATTCCAGACTGACATTACCTCAGTGGCTTACATCAACCACTGGGGGGTACGAGGAGCCTCTCTAGCTATTAGCGCTGTGGAACCTGTTGGCCCTCTACAAATACCTGATAATAATAATAAAAAATATGAGGGAGGTGTCTCGGATCTTAGAGTGGGCGGAGTCCCACAGCTGCTCGCACTCAGCGATTAACATTCCAGGTGTGGACAACTGGGAAGCAGACTTTCTCAGCAGGCAATCCTTCCATCCGGGGGAATGTTTGCATCACCCCATAGTGTTTGCTGAGATTTGTCTCAGGTAGGGAATGCCGGAGATAGATCTCATGGCGTCCTGACTCAATTGCAAGCTACCCTGATACGGATAGAGGTCCAGGGATCTCCAGGCAGATCTAATAGATGCCTTAGCGGTGCCTTGGGGGTTCAGCCTAGCTTACCTTTTTCCACAGTTACCACTTCTACCACGTGTTGTGGCATGCATCAAACAGGAGCGAGCTTCGGTCATTCTGATTGCTCCATTGTGGCCGCAGAGGATGTGGTTTGCGGATCTGGTCGGGATGTCTCTTGGCTAAGAATATGAATTTAGCAGTCCTGACCAGGATTGTTTTGTGGTTTAAAATCATGGTCAGCTGACATGGTTTCTATATTTACTCTCTTTTTTTTTTTTCCCCTCTTCTTCTTAAATGGAAAGAGTCCACAGCTGCATTCATTTCTTTTGGGAAATAAGAACCTGGCCACCAGGAGGAGGCAGACACACCCCAGCCAAAGGCTTAAATACTCCTCCCATTCCCCTCATCCGACAGTCATTCTTTGCCTTTCGTCCCAGGAGGTTGCCAGTGACGTGTCAGAATTTAATTTGTCTCTTATGGAAGGTTGTACTCTTCGACATGGGACAGGAGTTTTAAGTAATCCTGTCAGTCTCTCAGTGAGGGCTTGGATGAAAGTCTGAAGATGCAGGAAGAGTCTTTCTGCAAAACCATCCCAACTCATTTTAACAGCTCCTCAAGCAATCAGCGTTGTCTAACTTAGCTCCGCTGCCTGCTTTCTTCTCTCAAGTCCATGCCGGAGGCGATGCTACTATGTGTCACACTTGAAGGGCCGTTCCTGTTCCACGGCGTAGATTCTGGTAAGATCGTTTCATTTTCTTTCTTCGTGAATGTACTGTACTAATGTTTTCCTGAGAGGCTACCACCTTGCGGGACTAACTTAACCTGTGACTTTGTGGCTTGTGGAAGGTGCTGCCTTTTAGCCTTTTCCCCTTCTTGGGTGAGAGCTTAGTCTCCTTTTTATGCAGATGCGGTCCTTTTCTTAAGGCTTTTCCTGGTTCAGGAGATGGGACCTAGGAGTTTCCCTAGCTGAGAGGGATATTCTCTCTGTTTCGTGCCATTTGGAGTCTTGCTGGCTCAGTGTTAAGACTAAGTTGGACCTTTTTGCTAGATCCTTTGGGTCTACGGTTCTGTTGTCTGTTCTAAGGAGTCGGATGACACCCGTGCTCTGTTGGATTGGCTGTGGCCATTCTCCGCTCGTTTTGAGCTGATTTTGGGGATCCTTTGTTCCCCTGTTTCAGACCTGCCATTTGCTGGGGCTAACCCAGCTGGGAGTGGGTTCTGAAAGTCGTTATCTTCAGGATCTCGGTGGGCATAGTAGCTAGCTAACTCCCTAACCTTACAAGCAGAGGGTCTAGGATTGATCCTCCTCGGGTTCTGGGTGTCACTTCTTTATCTTGGGGGACCTCATGTGGAGGTTGTGATCCCTCCTTTTTTGGAAGACCTGTGGGATAGGTCTGGCGGCTTGGATTGCCTGCCCTCTGTCTGGGAGTTGTATTTTGCAATCGTTTTTTTTGCTGGATGCTTTTGCTCTCAGAAAGTATTCTCTGTGTCATCCTAAGGATGGCAGCGTGTTTTTTGACTCAGGGTTTTTAGTCTGGGTCTGTTAAAGTTTTTTGTAGTGGAGTACTTCAGTGTTCCATGTTTGGACTATGTGAGGATTCCGTCTTCTGTTGTCTTTTGGTGCTTTGGCACGACGTTTGAGAGAGAGTTTTCTCTGTTCCTATGCCTGGTCCTATACCTCCAGTTTTTCCTGGTCTAGGCGTAGTCTCCCCTTGTCTGTCGGACCCATTTGGGCCCTTCTGATCTGGGCTCGCTTTGGGGGGGTTTTCCTTATGGATTGTGACCTTTCGTTTTTTTCCTTCGGTTCTTCTGATCCTATCCCTTTATGGAGTTTCGGCTGGTGTTCCCTTCTTTAGTGAGGGGTGAGTGGTGAGGGACCGACTGTTGGGCGACGGTGTCTCCTAGAGGCCTGTTAGCTCAGTTGAGTCCAATTCTGCGGTCCCTAGCTAGGCTCTGGACTACCTGCGGGTCAGTGTCCTCGGGGCTTTTTCCTTTTAAAGTTTTCTCGGCTTCGCTCGATGCTGGGTTTTTTGTGAGCAGTTGTTTCAGTCTTGGGGCCCTCAGGATGATCCGCCTAATGTACCCTCCCATTTTGGCATTCATTGTCCTCTATAGCTTGGGTATTGTTTTCCCAAAAATAATGAATGCAGCTGTGGACTCTTTCTATTTAAGGAGAGTCCACCGCTCCCCACCCGTAATTTTTTATGTGGGGCGTCCTTATTTTATTCTTGTGGCACCTTTCACCCTGTTATTTCTTCTACTGTTCCTTGTTCCTCAGCAGAATGACTAGGGGATGAGGGGAGTGGGAGGAGTATTTAAGCCTTTAGCTGGGGTGTCTTTGCCTCCTCCTGGTGGCCAGGTTCTTATTTCCCAAAAGTAATGAATGCAGCTGTGGACTCATTCCATCATAAAAAAAGAAAATTATCAGGTAAGCATAATTTATGTTTTTCTGGGGAACATTTATGTTTGTGCCTGTTCTGGATGCTATTGGTCTGGAGGTACAAGAACGTTTCTCCCTCAGGAAAAGAAGACTAAGGGTAAGATCCGGGCTAACACTTTTCGTACCTTTCATCAATCTAGGAACCAAAAGTACTTCTCTCCTGCTCAGAAAGATGGCTCTTCACGATTTTCCAATTCAAACTGGAACAAGTCTGAACAGTCTAAGAAACCTGCCTCCTCTACTAAGTCACCATGAAGATGCGGCCTCTAATCCAAAACGTCTATAATGGGGTTTATTACGCCATTTTCAGTGGGTTTGCTTTCGATCTGCCTCCCAGGGGAAGGTTTCTTCTGTCTCCTGTTCAGAAAAATCCTATAAAGGCGAGAGCCTTTTTTCAGTCAGTCTTGGATCTGGAATCTATGGGGGTAATAGTCTCAGTTCCAAAGTCGGAAAAGGGCCAGAGGTTTTATTCCAAACCTCTTCATTAATCCCAAGAAGGAGGGAACTTATAGACAAGTTTCTCAGGGTTCCTACTTTTAAGATGGAGACAATTCCGACTATTCTTGCTCTTGTTCAACATGGGTATGTTATGTCTACAATAGATTTGAAGGATGCTTATCTTCATATCCCTATTCACAGGGATCATCATCAGTTTCTAATATTTGCATTCCTGGACAACCACTTTCAATTAACTGCGCTTTGGTCTTGCTACTGCTCCCAGACTTTTTTTTTAAAAAAAAGTGTACTGGAAATGCTCAGTAGTAAGAGCTCAGGGTAATTTGGCAGTTGCTTACCTGGACATTATCTTGGTACAGGCTCCATCTTTACATTTAGCAGTATCTCATACCACAATACTCTTGTTTCTTCAGAAGCATGGTTGTAGAATCAATTTTCCAAAAATGTATCTTTCTCCTAGGTGTCTTAATAGATTCAATCTCCATGAGACTTTCCTTGCTAGAGCAAAGAAGGCTGAAGTTAGTTTAAGCTTGTTAAAATCTTCAGTCAGTTCCTTTTCCCTTTGTAGCTCTTTGCATGGAGGCGTTAGGTCTGATGATAGCAGCATCAGATGCTATTCCATTTGTTTATTTTAAATTGAGACCTCTCCTGCTTAGTGTGCTTCCTCAGTGGTACAAGGATTATACTCCTCTTTCTCAGAAAATCCTTCAGAAATCTACTGTTATAGGGGCATTCTTTGTTCATCTGAATTGGACTGTGTTCAGGACAGACGCAAGTCTTTCGGGTTAGGGTGCAGTCTGGGGGGGGGGTCTCACAGTGAGGTTTCCTATAAATGTTCTGGAACTGCATGCAATCTTCAGAGCTCTCCAGAGCTGGCCTCTCTTGAAAAGAGACTTAAGTGTGTTTCCAATCGGACAGTGTCACAGCGTTGGCTTGCTTCAATCATCAAGGGGGAACTCGTACTTTCCTGGTGATGAGGGAGGTGTCTTGGATTTTTTACCTGGGTAGAGAGCCATTTCTGTACAATCTCTGCAGTCCATATTCCAGGGGTGAGAAATTGGAAAGCAGACTTTCCCAGTTGCCAGTTACTTCATCCGGGAAAATGATCTCTTCATCTGTAACAGATTTTGGATCCATAGGGTCTTCCAGAAATAGATCTGCTGGCATCTTGGTTAAAGTCTAGTCAAAATTAAACTTTCATGATTTAGATAGAGCATGCAATTTTTAAACAACTTACCAATTTACTTTTATCTCTGGGAGACCTCAAAGACCCACAATCTGATTTGAACAAATCCGGTTGAAGATACCATTCCCCTGGATGTAGAGATTGTCACTGTTGTGATATTGTCCGTTTGGAGATGGGACACTTCAATAGGGGCTAAGCCTGAAGAGTCCTGAAAAGAAATCAGAGTTCTAGAATATTTATTGGCAACCTTGCCTCCCGAGGATTCCAAACTCCCTTTACACCGAGACCCCAAACAACTCCCCAACCTAAAAGACTTGCATCTGTAGTGATCACAGTCCAGGTAGGACAAGCAAAAAAAGCCCCATGAATAATGAACCGATGATCCAGCCACCAAGACAGAGACTGACTTGTACTGGGATCCAGAAATATTTGAGACAGCCAAATATGATCCCTGCACCATTGACAAAGCATACAAAGCTGAAGAGGTCTTATGTGAAAACGAGCAAACAGAATTACATCTGAAGCTTCAATCATGAGGCCTAGAGGAATGTGGATCATAAGTTACACAACTCTTGTGGATAAGAGTAAAGTTAAGATGCTTAGAGGTATATGATTTGTGTTATTTCAAGGTTTCAAGCAATAGGAATTTTCTAATTCTATTACTGATATCAGAGTTTGTTCAGTTAGAAGCTTTCTTTGCCACTAACGGGCAATGATTCAAAATCCTAGGTTTTTAACAATTTCTCTGCCTCTTGGTGGTTTTGACTGTTTCAAAACCACCAGACTTGCCTCTCCCTTTCCTTAGTCCAATGCTGTTTTCTGCAGACGTTTCAACCTGGGATAGATAGCGCAAACTAGTAATTAGATCAGATGACCATCTTGTGCTTTCATCTGATCAAATAAACTGCTTTCCATTAACAAAGTCTTTAGTATACTGGGTCTATTTATATACCCATTGTATAAAGTGTATATGGGCAACGTTTATTTGGATTGGCTTGTTTGCATCGGTACTTCAAATTATTGAATAAATGCACTTTAATTGAGCTTGCTTAGCTTGGTATTTCTTTTACAGGTATTCCCTTTGACTTATTAAAGGGATACTGTGGTAATTTTTTATTATATTTTGAAATACTACCCCAATTCTAAAAAAAGCTGACAGTATGAAAAATGCAAAAAAAAAAAAAAGTTATTTAAAAATTAAATTCTCCCTGTACTATATTGAAAACACTTTAACACATTATTTGATGTTTTACCTTGTGATTTCAATGTGTATTTGAAACTATACACTCATTTCAAATCTGATGACTGCAACACATTCCAAAATAGTTTTGAAAGGGGCAATTTAGGACTAATCGCGATGTGACAAGTTGAAATATGAAGTTGATGGGAAACAGGTGAGGCAATTGTGTAATAATAGTATATAAGGAGCCTCCAAAAAAGGCCTAGTCCTTCAAGAGCAAAGATGGGTCGAGGCTTGCCAATCTTCCAACAGATGCGTCAGTGAATAATCCAACACTTTGAGAGCAACATTCCCCAAAGACAAATCTGTTGGGTTTTAGGCATTTTACCTTCTGCAGTGCACAATATAATTAAAAGATTCAAGGAATCCGGTCAAATCTTGGTGCGTAAAGGGCAAGGCCCAAAACCAAAGAGGAAAAGGACCATCTAAACTGTTATCAGCGTCTGGTCCAAAAGCCAGCGTCTCTCTCGTGGTATGGGGGGGTGTCAGTGCCCATGGCATGGGTAACTTGCACATCTGTGAGGGCACCATTAATGCACAAAGATATGTATACATTTTGCCATCCAGACGTAGTCTTTTCCTGGGGCATCCCTGCATTTTCCAGCAGGACACGGATGAAGGGAGGGAACAAGTCAGGTAACCTAAACGGAAGGCACCACTGCTTGTAAAACCTTTCTCCCAAAAATAGCCTCCGAAGAAGCAAAAGTATCGAATTTGTAAAATTTGGCAAATGTATGCAGTGAAGACCAAGTCGCTGCCTTACAGATCTGTTCAACAGAAGCCTCATTCTTGAAAGCCCATGTGGAAGCCACAGCTCTAGTAGAGTGAGCTGTAATTCGTTCAGGAGGCTGCCTTCCAGCAGTCTCATAAGCCAACCGGATGATGCTTTTCAGCCAGAAAGACAGAGAGGTCGCAGTCGCCTTTTGACCTCTCCTCTTGCCAGAATAGACGACAAACAAGGACGATGTTTGTCTGAAGTCTTTAGTTGCTTTTAGATAAAACTTCAAAGCACGAACCACATCAAGATTGTGTAACAGACGTTCCTTGTTAGAAACTGGATTAGGACACAGAGAAGGAACAACTATTTCCTGGTTAATATTCTTATTGGAAACCACTTTTGGAAGAAAACCAGGTTTGGTACGTAAAACGACCTTATCTGTATGAAACACCAGATAGGGTGAATTACACTGCAAAGCAGACAATCCAGAAACTCTTCTAGCAGATGAAATAGCTACCAAAAACAAAACTTTCCAAGATAGTAACTTAATATCTATGGAATGTAGAGGTTCAAACGGAACCCCTTGAAGAACTGAAAGAACTAAATTTAGACTCCATGGAGGAGCCACAGGTCTGTAGACAGGCTTGATTCTGACTAAAGCCTGTACAAACGCCTGAACATCTGGCATGGCTGCCAGGCGCTTGTGTAACAAAACAGACAGAGCAGATATCTGTCCTTTTAAGGAACTAGCTGACAGACCTTTCTCCAATCCTCCTTGGAGAAAAGATAGTATCCTTGGAATCCTAATCTTACTCCATGAGTAAACCTTGGATTCGCACCAGCCAAGATATTTCCGCCATATCTTATGGTAAATTTTCCTGGTGACAGGCTTTCTAGCCTGGATCAGAGTATCTATAACTGATTCCGAAAACCCACGCTTAGCTAGAATCAAACGTTCAATCTCCAAGAAGTCAGTTGCAGAGAGACTAGGTTTGGATGTTCGAATGGACCTTGAATTAGAAGGTCCTGCCTCAAAGGTAGCTTCCATGGTGGAACCGATGACATATTCACCAGGTCTGCATACCAAGTCCTGCGTGGCCACGCAGGAGCTATCAGAATTACCAAAGCCTTCTCCTGTTTGATCCTGGCTACTAGCCGGGGGAGAAGAGGAAACGGTGGAAAGACATAAGCTAGATTGAACGACCAAGGCGCTACTAAGGCATCTACCAATGTCGCCTTGGGATCCCTGGACCTGGACCCGTAACGTGGAACTTTGGAGTTCTGACGTGACGCCATCAGATCCAGATCTGGAATGCCCCATAGTTGAGTTAACTGGGCAAAAACCTCTGGGTGAAGTTCCCACTCCCCCGGATGGAAAGTCTGACAACTCAGATAATCCGCTTCCCAGTTGTCCACTCCTGGGATGTGAATTGCTGATAGATGGCAGGAGTGATCCTCTGCCCATTTGATGATCTTGGATACCTCCCTCATCGCCAGGGAACTCTTTGTTCCCCCCTGATGATTGATGTACGCTACAGTCGTCATGTTGTCTGACTGAAATCTGATGAATTTGGCCTCCGCTAGTTGAGGCCATGCCTGGAGTGCATTGAATATCGCTCTCAATTCCAAAATGTTTATCGGGAGAAGAGATTCTTCCCGAGACCATAGACCCTGAGCTTTCAGGGACTCCCAGACCGCACCCCTGCCTAAGAGGCTGGCGTCGGTCGTGACAATGATCCACTCCGGTCTGCGGAAACTCATTCCCTGAGACAGGTGATCCTGAGACAACCACCAGAGGAGTGAGTTTCTGGTTTTCTGGTCCATTTGTATCTATTATTGTTCCCAGGAAGGGAACCCTTGTGAACGGGGACAGAGAACTCTTTTCTATGTTCACCTTCCACCCGTGAGACCTTAGAAAGGCTAGAACAATGTCCGTATGAGCCTTTGCTTTGTGAAAGGACGACGCTTGTATTAAAATGTCGTCTAGGTAAGGTGCTACTGCAATGCCCCTTGGCCTTAGCACCGCTAGAAGGGACCCTAGCACCTTTGTGAAAATTCTGGGAGCAGTGGCCAATCCGAAGGGAAGAGCCACGAACTGGTAATGCTTGTCCAGAAAGGCGAACCTCAGGAACTGATGGTGATCTTTGTGGATAGGAATATGCAGGTATGCATCCTTTAAGTCCACGGTAGTCATATATTGACCCTCCTGGATCATTGGTAAAATTGTCCGAATGGTTTCCATTTTGAATGATGGAACTCTGAAGAATTTGTTTAGGATTTTTAAATCCAGAATTGGCCTGAAAGTTCCTTCCTTTTTGGGAACTACAAACCGGTTTGAGTAAAATCCCAGTCCTAGTTCTGCTGTTGGAACTGGGTGTATCACTCCCATTTTTAAAAGGTCTTCTACGCAATGTAAGAATGCCTGTCTCTTTATCTGGTCTAAAGATAAGCGAGACATGTGGAACCTTCCCCTTGGAGGAAGGTCCTAGAATTCTAGAAGATACCCCTGAGAGACAATTTCTAGTGGCCAGGGGTCCGGAACATCTCTTGCCCAAGTCTGAGCAAAGAGAGAAAGTCTGCCCCCTACTAGATCCGGTCCCGGATCGGGGGCTACCCCTTCATGCTGTCTTGGTAGCAGCAGCAGGCTTCTTGGCCTGTTTACCCTTGTTCCAGCCTTGCAATGGTTTCCATGCTGGTTTGTGCTGGGATGCATTACCCTCTTGCCTAGTGGCTGTAGAGGTGGAAGCCGGTCCGTTCCTGAAATTGCGCAAGGAACGAAAATTAGACTTATTTTTAGCTTTGAAAGGTCTATCCTGTGGAAGGGCATGGCCCTTTCCCCCAGTGATATCTGAAATAATTTCTTTCAACTCTGGCCTGAATAGGGTCTTACCCTTGAAAGGAATATTTAAGCAATTTTGTTTTGGACGACACATCCGCCGACCAAGATTTTAACCAAAGCGCTCTGCGCGCCACGATTGCGAAACCAGAATTTTTCGCCGCTAATTTAGCTAACTGCAAAGCGGCATCTGTAATGAAAGAATTAGCCAACTTCAGGGCGTGAATTCTGTCCTTGACTTCATCATAAGAAGTCTCCTTCTGGAGCGAGTTTTCTAGTTCCTCAAACCAAAAAGCCGCTGCAGTGGTTACAGGAATAATGCAAGAAATTTGGTTGAAGAAGAAAACCCTGTTGAACAAAAAATTTCTTACGTAAACCTTCTAATTTTTTATCCATAGGCTCTTTGAAAGCGCAACTGTCTTCTATTGGTATAGTCGTGCGCTTAGCTAGAGTTGAAACTGCCCCCTCTACCTTAGGGACCGTCTGCCACACGTCCCTTCTGGGGTCAACAATTGGGAACATTTTCTTAAATATAGGAGGGGGAACAAAAGGTACACCTGGCTTCTCCCACTCCTTAGTCACGATATCCGCCACCCTCCTAGGTATCGGAAACGCATCAGTGTGTACTGGGACCTCTAAGAATTTGTCCATTTTACACAATTTTTCTGGGACCACCAAAGGGTCACAATCATCAAGTGTAGCTAGGACCTCCTTAAGTAGGGCGCGGAGGTGTTCTAACTTACATTTAAATGCTATGGTATCAGGCTCTGCCTGCTGAGAAACTTTTCCTGTGTCAGAAATTTCTCCCTCAGACAGGCCCTCCCTCACCGCCAAGTCAGATTGATGTGAGGGCACTACAGATAAATTATCCTCTGCGTCTGCTTGCTCATTTTCTGTATTTAAAACTGAGCAATCACGCTTCCTTGGAAAAGCTGGCAGTTTGGATAAAAATGCTGCGAGAGAATTATCCATTACTGCCGCTAACTGTTGCATAGTAATAGCAATTGGTGCGCTAGATGTACTGGGCATCGCTTGCGCGGGCATAGCTGGTGTTGACACAGAAGGAGGGGATAGCGGGCTATCATCACTACCTTCAGCTAAAGAATCATCTTGGGCTATATCTTTAAGCGTGATTGTACGGTCCTTAAGCTGTTTGGACGCTATGGCACACTTCACACATAAATTTAATGGGGGAACCACCTTGGCCTTTGAACATACAGAACATAGGCTATCTGAAGGGTCAGACATGTTTGACAGACTTAAACAGAACTTCAATGCAATAAAAATTATTTTTGACAAAAACGTTACTGTGTCTTTAAATAATAAAAGTGCACACTTATTACTGAAACATCAAAAAAACCATCAAATAAACATCCGATTTTAATGAAATTTTCACCACAGTGTCTTAATGCTTTGAAAAGATTGCACACACATTTTCAGACCAATTAACCCCTTAATGCCCAAACCGGAGCTAATAACAGCAGTTAACCGGTTAAAAACACTACAGTACAATGCCACAGCCTCTACTGTGGCTTTTACCTTCCTTAGGGATTATTTAAGTAGGAAATAAGCCTCTCTGAAGTCCTTTCTGATGCCTCTGGACTCCCCACGTGAAGCAGCATGAACTGCCTAGTCAAAACAACTGCGCAATTGAGGCGCGAAAATGAGGCCTCCTCCCTCTTCATTCCAGAGTGGAGGGGCCTTTCTGACTAGATTAGGTGTCCAAAAAAGTGCCAGGCACAAATTAAACCCCATAAGTGTTTTAAAGTCTGAAAAAACACCTTATTTATAGTGAAAACATGCTAAAAAGCAATCGATTAAGCCCACAATAGTGTCAACCTGCATAGAGCCCTTAATATAAGCCATAATTTTATACAGAGTCTAAGAAAAATGGTTTACCTATCCCTGAGGGAATTTCTGACAGTCTTCTAGCATTACATGGTCTTGTTAGAAAAATGACTGATCATACCTGAAGCAGTTAAGCCTGCATACTGTTCCCCCCAACTGATGTTCTCTGGTATTCAACAGTCCTGCGTGGGAACAGCAATGGATTTTAGTTACTGGTGCTAAAATCATATTCCTCTCAGCAGAAATCTTCATCACTTTCTGCTTCAGAGTAAATAGTACAAGCCGGCACTATTTTAAAATAACAAACTCTTGATAGAAGAAATAAAAAACTACAACTAACACCACATTCTCTTTACCACCCCCGTGGAGATGCTACTAGTTAGAGCGGCAAAGAGAATGACTGGGGGGCGGAGCCTGAGGGGAGCTATATGGACAGCTCTGCTGTGTGCTCTCTTTGCCACTTCCTGTAGGGATTGAGAATATCCCACAAGTAAGAATGAAGCCGTGGACCGGATACACCAATGTAGGAGAAAAGGGTATCTGCCCTTCGAGATAGAACTGGAGTTTTAAGTAGAAATGTCAACCTCTCAGTGAGAGTATTGATGAAAGTTAGAGTCTGGAGATGCAGGGAAAGTTTTTCTGCGAAACCATCCATACTACTGCTAACAGCTCCTAAGCAATCAGTGTTGACGAGTTTCACTGCATGCTTTCTCCCACTCAAGTCTGTCAGGAGCGCTGCTATAAGACTGTCACACTTGAGAGGCTGTGTTCTGTTCCACAGCATGGATCCTAGAGGTAAGATCGTTTAAATGTTTTATACCTTGATAGGATCCAGGGTTAATATCCTCTGAGGGGGGTTTATTGAACAGTTGGGGTAAATTAATCAGTGTAATAAATAATTATTTACATGCTGCTTTTGTGTGATTTTATTTTCTGGGCTCATAGACTGTGTATTTTTGGCTGGAATAAACAGGTTTCACTTTAGTTTTTGAAAGTGTTGCACAGCTCCTATTAACTTGCTGTACTTTTCATAGCATGTGGTTTATGTTCATTTCCTACATTCCGGCTGAGACTTTAACCTGAGGAGAGCGTTTCTTCTGTTAACTGTTTGGGTCTAGGAGTTGGTGAGTGCTCCAGTCATTGGGAGTAATAAAAAAAAATTGTCGTCCTGTGGGTATAACCTGAGCTATGGACGACTCTGACATGTTCGAAGGTGCTTCTTCTGTACTAAATCATACCTGTTTATATTGTGAGGAGGCCGTGGTTTTCCTGCCCAATCAATTATGTTGATGCCTTAACACCGTTATGAAGTCTAAGAAGGGAGATAAGCCTGCTAAGGCTCTTAGTCCCTCTAAGCCGTCTACCTCTCAGGACTCTGCATCCCATGAGATTACTACCCTTGCTACATTATCCACTCCACATGCAGTTCCCTGTAGCACATCTAATCCTCCATCCGGAGGAGGCCTCCTTCCTGCGGACTTTGCTGCGCAGTTACAAATGGCGATGTCTGTGGCCCTCAGTGCATTACCTCGCTCTAACAAGCGCAAGAGAAAGGTTAAACATAGCTCTCCTGACCCAGAGTCATCTAAATATTTTTCGGATTTAGCTATTATGTCCCAGTTATCCGATGATGAGTTAACCTCTGTAGCTTCAGAGGGTGAACTTTCTGGGTCGGAGTCCTTGGCGTCTAAGCCTCCTGCTGCGGAGGAACAGTCCTTTAGATTTAAAATTGAGCAAATTTTTTTATTAAAGAAAGTTCTGTCTACGTTATGGGTTCCAAAGGCCGTGCTGCCTGAAGAACCTATGATACCTAAATTAGACAGTTTACGAAGACAGGAAAGTTCCTTTGACTTTTCCTGTGTCGGTTAAAATGGCGAACATTTTTAAAAACGAATGGGAAATAATTGGATCTTCCTTTTCCCCCTCATCTACTCTTAAAATGTTGTTCCCGGTCCCAGACTCTCAACTAGATTTGTGGGGCTCCATTCCTAAGGTGGATGGTGCTTTCTCTACGCTTGCTACCACTATACCTCTTGAGGATAGTTCTTCGTTCAGATAGCCGATGGATACGAAAATGGAAACCTTTCTGAGAAAGATGTTTCAGCATACAGGATTTTTATTTCAACTGGAGGCTGCAGTTGCCGCGGTTGATGGAGCAGCTACCTACTAATGCGACTCTTTGTCGGAACTCCTTGAGGTGGAGTCTTCCCTCAAGGATATTCAAGGCAGAATTAAAGCTCTGAGAATTGCTAATTCTTTTATCTGTGATGTGAACATGCAAATTATTCACCTTAATGCAATGGCCTCTGGCTTTGCGGTCCTAGCCCGCCGGACACTCTGGTTGAAGTTTTGGTCTGCGAATATGACTTCTAAGTCCAGACTCCTTTCTCTTCCCTTCAAGGGAAAGATTTTATTTGGTCCAGTCATGGACTCCATTATTTCTACGGTTACCGGAGACAAGGGTGCCTTCCTACCGCAAGATAAGAAGAACCAGTCTAAGAGACAACAATCTTCTAATGTTTGTTCCTTTCGTTCTGACAAAGCCCAACGACAATAATCCTCCTCCAAGCCCGAGCAACCCAAGAAGCCGGCTCAGTCCTGGAATAAGTCCAAGCAGAATAAGAAGCCTTCCAAAAACAAATCGGTATGAAAGGGTGGCCCCCGATCCAGCATTGGATCATGTAGGGGGGCAGACTGTCTCTTTTTTCAGACGCTTGGTTCAGGGACGTACAGGATCCGTGGGTCCTGGAGTTTGTACTCGGATACAAAATAGACTAAGAATCTCATCCGCCCAGGGGCAGATTCCTACTCTCGAACCTGTCTACAGACCAAAAAAGAGGGATGCCTTTCTAGGGTGCATTAGGGACATATCCTCCTTTAGAGTTGTTGTCCCGGTGCCTATCGAAGAAAAAGGTTTGGGGTTTTATTCAAACCTTTTTGTGGTCCCAAAGAAGGAGGGAACTTTCCGCCCAATTCTGGACATAAAGTGTTTAAACAAATTTCTCAGTGTCCCTTCAAGGTGGAAACGATAAGGTCTATCCTTCCTTTAGTTCAGGAAGGCCAGTTTATGACCACTGTAGATCTGAAGGACGCTTATCTTCATGTTCCAATCCACAGGGAACACTTTTAGTTCCTGAGGTTTGCATTCCTGGACCAGCACTTCCAGTTCATTGCCCTTCCAGTTGGCCTAGTTCTAAGAATCTTTACAAAGGTTCTGGGGGCTCTTCTAGCCGTTGCCAAAACTCAGGGTATTTCAGTAGCCCCATACTTAGATGATATTCTGGTGCAAGCACCATCTTGTCGTCTTACGGAAGAATACTCGGAGTCCCTTCTCAGTCTTCTTTGATCACATGGATGGAAGATAAACTTGGCTAAGAGTTCTTATCCCAAGTACCAAGGTGGGATTCCTGGGTGCTATATCCATGAGGATATTTCTAACAGACCAGAGACGTTGCAAGCTAACTTCGGCATGTCTTGCCCTCCCAACCTCCTTGAGTCCCTCTGTGGCTCAGTGTATGGAGGTGTTTGGTCTAATACTGTCCTGCATGGTGCTTATCATTCCTTTTGCCAGGTTCCGTTTCAGAACTTTACAACTGTGCATGCTGAGACAGTGGAATGGAGATCATTCTTATCTGTCTCTACAGATTGTATTAGACAGCCGGTCGAGAGAATCCCTCTCTTGGTGGCTCTGTCCAGATCATCTGTCCCAAGGTGCTTCTTAAGACTATCCTGGGAGACTGTGACTACGGACACAAACCTATCTGGATGGGGAGCTGTTTGGGGTGCCAGGAAGGCACAGAGGTTGTGGACTCAGGAGGAGTCCTCCCTCCCCATCAATTTTGGAACTACGGTCAATCTTCAATGCCTTGAAGGCTTTGCCACTTCTGGATTTGTCCCAGTTTATCAGATCCAATCAGACAATATATCCTCGGTGGCTTACATCAACCATCAGAGGGGAACAATAAGTTCCTTGGCAATGAAGGAAATATCTCAGATTCTGGAATGGGTGGAGGTCCGCAGCTGTTCGCTGTCTGCGATCCACATCCTGGGTGTGGACAACTGGGAGGCAGATTTTCTCAGCCCACAATCCTTCCACCCAGGTGAATGGTCTCTCCATCCCAAGGTGTTTGCTTTGATATGCAGCAAGTGGGGACGCCAGAAATAGATCTCATGGTGTCCCATCTCAATACCAAGCTACCCTGGTAATGGTCAAGGTCGAGGGATCCCCAAGCGGATCTAATTGATGCATTAGCAGTGCCCTGGAGGTTCAAACTCTTATATCTTTTTCCTCCATTACCGCTTCTTTCTCGAGTGGTGGCCCGCAACAAGCAGGAGCGGGTATCACTAATTCTAATTGCTCCATTGTGGCCGTGAAGGACGTGGTTCGCAGATCTAGTGGGGATGTCCTCATCTCCTTCTTGGAATTTACCTTGTCGCAGAGACCTGATGTTACAAGGTCCATTTGTTCATCAAAATCTAGATTCTCTGAGGCTGACTGCGTGGAGAATGAACACTTAGTCTTAGCAAAGAGAGGTTTCTCTGAGGGTGTCATTGATACTCTTATTCATGCTCGTAAATCAGTTACTCTGCGTATCTACTACAACGGGTGGAGGAACTACTTATTCTGGAGTGAAGAGTGTGGGTTTTCCTGGTACAGAGTTATGGTTGCCAGGATCTTATCTTTTCTCCAGGATTGGCTGGAGAAGGGCCTTTCTGCTAGTTCCCTGAGAGGACAGATTTCGGCCCGGTCGGTTTTATTGCACAAGAGGCTGGCTGAGCTTCCAGACGTGCAGTCCTTTAAGGATCTGATTAGGATCAGACCTATGTTTAGATCTGGGGCTCCTCATTGGAGCCTAAATCTTGTTGTTTGTGTTTTGCAACAGGATCCGTTTGAGCCTCTGCATTCCGTTGACATTACATTGTTATCTTGGAAGGTTCTCTTTTTTTATGTCTATTGCCTCTGCGCTCAGAGTTACTGAGATCTCTGCTTTGCGATGTGAGTTCCTTTATCTGATTTTTCATGCAGATAAGGCAGTTTTACGTACTAAATTAGGTTTTCTTCCTAAGGTTGTGTCAAATCGCAACATCAATCAAGAGATTGTGGTTCTTTCCTTGTGTCCTAATCTTTCTTCATCGAAGGAACGTTTACTTCACCATTTAGATGTGGTTCGCGCCTTTAAGTTCTTTCTTCAGGCTACTAAGAAGTTTACAATCTTATTCCTTTTTTGTTGTCTTTTCAGGGAAGTGTAAGGGGCAGAAGGCTACTTCGACTTCCCTATCTTTTTGGTTAATGAGTGTCATCCACTTAGCTTACGAGACAGCAGGACCTTATCCTCCTGATAGGATAATGGCTTATTCCACTAGAACAAGGCCTTTATGGATCAGATTTGTAAGGCGGCTACCTGGTCCTCCTTACATTTCTTTCATGTAATTGGCAAGAGTCCATGAGCTAGTGACGTATGGGATACACATTCATACCAGGAGGGGCAAAGTTTCCCAAACCTCAAAATGCCTATAAATACACCCCTCACCACACCCACAATTCAGTTTTACAAACTTTGCCTCCCATGGAGGTGGTGAAATAAGTTTGTGCTAGATTTCTACGTTGATATGGGCTTCGCAGCAGGCTGAAGCCCGGTTTTCCTCTGAGTGCAGTGAATGTCAGAGGGATGTGAAGAGAGTATTGCCTATTTGAATATCATGGTCTTCCTCTAGGGGATCTATTTCATAGGTTCTCTGTTATCGGTTGTAGAGATTTCTTCTCCTACCTCCCTTTTCAGATCGACGATATACTCTTATATACCATTACCTCTACTGATTCTCGTTTCAGTACTGGTTTGGCTATCTACTATATGTAGATGAGTGTCTTAGGGTAAGTAAGTCTTATTTCTATTTATGACACTCTAAGCTATGGTTGGGCACTTTATATGTAAAGTTCTAAATATATGTGTTAAACTTATATTTGCATACAAATAGAGAAGCGCTCTACCAGGAACGAACAACAGCTCAGTGGCTTGTTCTATGGCGATTTACCACCCGGAAGCAGCCTCTTTTAGACCAGTGTGCTTTTCACAGAAGAAAACTTTCCTGAAGTATATCAGTCTGATCCCGCCAAGGAAGGTCAGTCCAGCCCCGAAATACCAGGCAATTCTCCTCTGAACAAGGAACATGACAACCCCAGACGATCGTTTTGGCCTCCTATGGGCCTCGTCAGTGAGGTGCAGCCACATTCCTCTAAGCACACTGGGCAAGGAGTCTACGTCTGGTTTCCCCCATCACCCATAGGGAGACTTCCCCAGGATCATAATAATTTGCATACAAAGAGAGAAGCGCTCTACCAGTAACGAACAACAGCTCAGTGGCTTGTTCTATGGCGATTTACCACCCGGAAGCAATAGGCGGGATCAGACTGATATACTACAGGAAAGTTCTACTCTGTGAAAAGCATTGCTGGGCTAAAAGAAGTTGCACCCAGGTGGTAAATCGCCATAGAACAGGCTAACAGTGGTATTGAGCTGGTTGTTCGTTCCTGTGAGTGCATTTCTCTCTGTGTGTATTTAGTCTCCCTATGGGAAAAAGGGGAAACCAGACGTGGACTCCTTGCTCAGTGTGCTTAGAGGAATACTGCTACACCTCACTGACGAGGCCCAATGAAGGCCGAAACGATCGTCTGGGGTTGCTGTGTTCCTTGTTCAGAGAGGAATTGCCTGGTATTTCGGCGCTGGACTGACCGTAATAGGCGGGATCAGACTGATATACTACAGGAAAGTTCTACTCTGTGAAAAGCATTGCTGGGCTAAAAGAAGTTGCACCCAGGTAGTAAATCGCCATAGAACAGGCTAACAGTGGTATTGAGCTGGTTGTTCGTTCCTGTGAGTGCATTTCTCTCTGTGTGTATTTAAACTTGTATTTGCCATGATTCAGGATAATCGGTATTCCTTTGTTCAGACTGTCAGTTTAATTTTTTTGGGAAAATGCATATGAATTTATATTTTTCTTACCTTAAAATTTTCAATTGACTTTTTTTTCTAAATTGCGGGCTGTTAGGCTCGCGGGTGCAAAAAATGCTTCAATTTATTGCGTCATTTTTGGCGCAAGATTTTTTTGGCGCAAAAAATTTGTCATTTCCGGCATCAACTATGGTTGCGTCATTTTTGACGTATGTGTGTTATGGACGTTATTGGCGCCAAAAAATATGGGCATCATTCTTGGCGCCACAAATGTGGGCGTTATAGTTGGCGCCAAAATGTGGGCGTCATACTTGGCGCCAGTTTTTTTCACATTATTTCAGTCTCACTTTTTAGTTGCTTCTGGTTTCTGGAGGCTTGTTTTGTTTTGCATTTTTTCCCATTCCTGAAACTGTCATTTAAGGAATTTTGATAATTTTGCTTTATATGTTGTTTTTTCTATTACATATTGCAAGATGTCACTACCTGACCCTGGATCAGAATCTACTTCTGGAAAGACGCTGCCTGATGTCGGTTCTACCAAAGCTAAGTGCATTTGTTGTAAACTTTTGGTAACTGTTCCTCCGGCTGTAGTTTGTGTTAGTTGTCATGATAAACTATCAAACGCAGATAATATTTCCATTAGTAATAATCCATTACCTGTTGTTGTTCCTTCAACATCTAATGTTCAGGATGTTCCTGTTAATGTAAGAGAATTTGTTTCCAATTCTATTAGGAAGGCTCTGTCTGTTATTCCTCCTCCTAGTAAACGTAAGAGGTCTTTTAAAACTTCTCATATTTCAGGTGAATTTTTAAATGACCGCCATCATTCTGACTTATCTATTTCTGATGAGGATCTATCTGGTTCAGAAGATTCTGCCTCAGATATTGACACTGATAAATCTTCATATTTGTTTAAGATGGAGTTTATTCGTTCTTTACTTAAAGAAGTGTTGATTGCATTAGATATGGAGGAGTCTAGTCCTCTTGATATTAAAACTAATAAGCGTTTAAATTCAGTTTTTAAACCTCATGTAGTTATTCCAGAAGTTTTTCCAGTTCCTGATGCTATTTCAGAAGTAATTTCTAGGGAATGGAATAGTCTGGGTATTTCATTTACTCCTTCTCCAAGGTTTAAGAAATTGTACCCTTTGCCATCTGATAGATTAGAGTTTTGGGAAAAAATCCCCAAAGTTGATGGGGCTATCTCTACTCTTGCTAAACATACTACTATTCCTACGGCAGATCGTACTTCTTTTAAAGATCCTTTAGATAGGAAGCTTGAATCCTTTCCAAGGAAGGCTTATTTATGTTCAGGTAATCTTCTTAGGCCTGCTATTTCTTTGGCTGATGTTGCTGCAGTTTCCACCTTCTGGTTGGAGGCTTTAGAGCAACAAGTGTCAGACCAAAATGCTTATAGCATTGTTAAACTTCTTCAACATGCTAATAACTTTGTTTGTGATGCCATTTTTAATATCATTAGAATTGATGTCAGGTATATGTCTTTAGCTATTTTAGCTAGAAGAGCTTTAGGGCTTAAGTCTTTTAATGCAGATATGACTTCTAAGTCAATGTTGCTTTCTCTTTCTTTCCAAGGTAATAAGTTATTTGGTTCTCAGTTGGATTCAATAATTTCAACTGTTACTGGGGGGAAGGGAGCCTTTTTGCCTCGGGACAAAAAATCTAAAGGTAAATATAGGGCTGCTAATCGTTTTCGTTCCTTTCGTCAGAATAAGGAACAAAAGCCTGACCCTTCCCCTAAAGGAACAGTTTCCGTTTGGAAACCTTCTCCAGTCTGGAATAAATCCAAGCCTTTTAGAAAGTCAAAACCAGCTCCCAAATCTGCATGAATGTGCGGCCCTCATTCCAGCACAGCTGGTAAGGGGCAGGTTACGATTTTTCAAAGATGTTTGGATCAATTCGATTCAAAGTCTTTGGATTCAGAACATTGTTTCACAAGGGTACAGAATAAGTTTCAAGGTAAGACCGCCTGTGAGAAGATTTTTTCTCTCACGCATTCCAGAAAACCCAGTAAAGGCTCAGGCGTTTCTGAAATGTGTTTCAGACCTAGAGTCGGCTGGGGTAATTGTGCTAGTTCCAGTTCTGGAACGGGGTCTGGGGTTTTACTCAAATCTGTTCATTGTACCGAAGAAGGAGAATTCCTTCAGACCAGTTCTGGATCTAAAAATATTGAATCATTATGTAAGGATACCAACATTCAAAATGGTGACTATAAGGACTATTCTGCCTTTTGTTCAGCAAGGGCATTATATGTCTACAATAGACTTACAGGATGCATATCTTCATATTCCAATCCATCCAGATCACTATCAGTTTCTGAGATTCTCTTTTCTAGACAAGCATTACCAGTTTGTTGCTCTTCCATTTGGCCTAGCAACAGCTCCAAGGATCTTTTCAAAGAGAACAGGGTATTGCGGTATTTCCTTATTTGGACGATATCTTGGTACTTGCTCAGTCTTTACATTCTGCAGAATCTCATACGAATCAACTTGTGTTGTTTCTTCAAAGACATGGTTGGAGGATCAATTTACCAGAGAGTACCTTGATTCCTCAGACAAGGGTAACCTTTTTGGGTTTCCAAATAGATTCAGTGTCCATGACTTGGTCTCTAACAGAAAAGAGACGTCTGAAATTGGTTTCAGCCTGTCGAAACCTTCAGTCTCAATCATTCCCTTCGGTAGCTTTGTGCATGGAAATTCTAGGTCTCATGACTGCTGCATCGGACGCGATCCCTTTTGCTCGTTTTCACATGAGACCTCTCCAGCTTTGTATGCTGAACCAATGGTGCAGGAATTATACAAAGATATCACAATTAATATCCTTAAATCCCAATGTTCGATCTTCTCTGAATTGGTGGTTGGATCACCATCGTTTAATTCAAGGGGCCTCTTATGTTCATTCTCCCTGGACTGTGATCCCAACAGATGTGAGTCTTTCAGGTTGGGTAGCTGTATGGGGATCTCTGACAGCGCAGGGGGTTTGGGAATCTCAGGAGGCGAGATTACCAATCAACATTTTGGAACTCCGTGCGATTTTCAGAGCTCTTCAGTGAAGAGAGAATCGTTTATTTGTTTTCAGACAGACAATGTCACAACTGTGGCATATGTCAATCATCAAGGGGGGACTCACAGTCCTCAGGCTATGAAAGAAGTATCTCGGATACTTGTATGGGCGGAATCCAGCTCCTGTCTAATTTCTGCGGTTCACATCCCAGGTATAGACAATTGGGAAGCGGATTATCTCAGTCGCCAGACGTTACATCCGGTTGAATGGTCTCTTCACCCAGAGGTATTTCTTCAGATTGTTCAAATCTGGGGACTTCCAGAAATAGATCTGATGGCCTCTCATATAAACAAGAAACTTCCCAGGTATCTGTCCAGATCCAGGGATCCTCAGGCGGAAGCGGTGGACGCGTTGTCACTTCCTTGGAATTATCAACCTGCTTATATCATTCCGCCTCTAGTTCTTCTTCCAAAGGTGATTTCCAAAATCCTAATAGAACGTTTGTTTGTACTGCTGGTGGCTCCAGCATGTCCACACAGGTTTTGGTATGCGGATCTTGTTCGGATGGCCAGTTGCCAACCTTGGACACTTCCGTTAAGGCCAGACCTTCTATCTCAAGGCCCATTTTTCCATCAGGATCTCAAATCATTAAATTTTTAAGGTATTGAGATTGAACGCTTAATACTTAGTCATAGAGGTTTCTCTGATTCAGTGATTAATGCTATGTTACAGGCTTGTAAATCTGTGTCTAGAAAGATCTATTACCGAGTTTTGAAGACTTACATTTCTTGGTGTTCTTCTCATAAATTCTCTTGGCATTCTTTTAGAATTCCTAGAATTTTACAGTTTCTTCAGGATGGTTTGGAAAAAGGTTTGTCTGCAAGTTCCTTAAAAGGATAAATCTCTGCTCTTTCTGTACTTTTTCACAGAAAGATTGCTAATCATCCTGATATTCGTTGTTTTGTACAGGCTTTAGTTCGTATTAAGCCTGTCAATAAGTCAATTTCTCCTCCTTGGAGTCTTAATTTGGTTCTGAGGGCTTTACAGTCTCCTCCGTTTGAACCTATGCATTCTCTGGATATTAAATTACTTTCTTGGAAAGTTTTATTCCTTTTGGCCATCTCTTCTGCTAGAAGAGTTTCTGGGTTATCTGCACTTTCTTGTGAATCTCCTTTTCTGATTTTTCATCAGGATAAGGCGGTGTTGCGGACTTCATTTAATTTTTTACCTAAAGTTGTGAATTCTAACAACATTAGTAGAGAAATTGTTGTCCCTTCTTTGTGTCCTAATCCTAAGAATTCTCTGGAGAGATCTTTACATTCTTTGGATGTAGTTAGAGCTTTGAAATATTATGTTGAAGCTACTAAAGATTTCAGGAAGACTTCTAGTCTTTGTTATCTTTTCTGGTTCTAGGAAAGGTCAGAAGGCTTCTGCCATTTCTTTGGCATCTTGGTTAAAGTCTTTGATTCATCATGCTTATGTGGAGTCGGGTAAATCCCTGCCTCAAAGCATTACGGCTCATTCTACTAGGTCAGTTTCTACTTCCTGGGCTTTTAAGAATGAAGCTTCTGTTGATCAGATTTGCAAAGCAGCAACTTGGTCTTCTTTGCATACTTTTACTAAATTCTACCATTTTGATGTTTTTTCTTCTTCTGAAGCAGTTTTTGGTAGAAAAGTACTTCAGGCAGCTGTTTCAGTTTGATTCTTCTGCTTATAATTTGTTTTTTTCATTATAAGATTAAAAGTTTTTGATTTGGGTTATGGATTATTTTTTCAGCGGAATTGGCTGTCTTTATTTAATCCTTCCCTCTCTAGTGACTCTTGCGTGGAAGTTCCACATCTTGGGTATCTGCTATCCCATACGTCACTAGCTCATGGACTCTTGCCAATTACATGAAAGAAAACATAATTTATGTAAGAACTTACCTGATAAATTCATTTCTTTCATATTGGCAAGAGTCCATGAGGCCCACCCTTTTTTGTGGTGTTTTTTTTTGTTTTTTTTTGTATAAAGCACAATTATTCCAATTCCTTGTTTGATGCTTTCGCTCCTTTCTTATCACCCCACTTCTTGGCTATTCGTTAAACTGAATTGTGGGTGTGGTGAGGGGTGTATTTATAGGCATTTTGAGGTTTGGGAAACTTTGCCTCTCCTGGTAGGAATGTGTATCCCATACGTCACTAGCTCATGGACTCTTGCCAGTATGAAAGAAATGAATTTATCATGTAAGTTCTTACATAAATTATGTTTTTCTAATTTTTATTAGTTTGTTTTTGCTTTGGCTGAAGCAGCTTTCGGGAGAAATGTTTTGCATGCTGGGGGGCCCTCAGAATAGGGTCCGCCTCTTCCTTCTTGTTCCATCCTGTTATTCATTCAGTGTCCTCTGGAGCTTGGCTATAGTTTTCCCAACAGTAAGGAATGAAGCCGTGGACTCTCCCTATCTTAGGAAGGAAAACATAATTTATGCTTACCAGATAAATTCCTTTCCTTACGAATAGGGAGAGTCCATGGCCCAGCCCGTTTTTTCTTGTCTAAGGATGGCCCTCTATTATTTATCTTATTCTTCTGACACCATTTATACCCTGATATTTCTTCTACTTTTCCTTGTTCTCTCGGCAGAATGACTGGAGTAATGAGGAAGTGGGAGGGATATTTAAGCATTTGGCTGTGGTGTCTTTGCCTCCTCCTGGTGGCCAGGTGTTGTATTTCCCAACAGTATGGAATGAAGCCATGGACTCTCCCTATCTGGAAGGAAAGGAATTTATCTGGTAAGCATAAATTGTTGTTTTTTTTAGGATGTCTGCTTTTTGTTTGTTTTGGGGTGGGGGGGGGTGTAATTTAAAGTCTGTTACTTTCTTTAGTGCAGGAACTTGCAATGCTGCAGTCATCTTCACCAGTAGTGTTAGTGTTGTCGGAGCTTCATGTGCAAGGTATTAAAGTCTAGATAGAGTACACATGATTAAAAGCAATTTCAGTGTTGAAAAAAATATTATTAATGGGAAATCCAAAAATTTTAATTTCTAATTCAGCCAGCATACAATTTTTAAAAAGTTTTCAGTTTTTCTTCTATTGTCAAATTTTGATTTGTTTTACCAATATTCTTTGTTGAAGACACACCAAGGTAATTAGCCGTGCTCATGTTTAAAGCACTACAGGGCAGGAAATATGTGCTTTCTAGTGCTTGCAAATGTATGACATTCTTCCAAGTGCTGCTATTTTGTGCTGTAAACATGTGCACGCTCCTGAGCTTACTCCCTTGCTTTTCATCAAAGGATACCAAGAGAATGAAGACAATTTGACAATAGAAGTGAATCGGAAAGTTATTTAAAACTTCTGTCTGAATCTTGAATCAACAACTTTGTGTTTCATGTTCTTTCAACGTTCTATAGTATATTCTAGTCTCTCCTTCTCATTAGCTGCAGTTTGTGTTTTCTCCAACATAGGTGTGTCCGGTCCACGGCGTCATCCTTACTTGTGGGATATTCTCTTCCCCAACAGGAAATGGCAAAGAGTCCCAGCAAAGCTGGTCACATGATCCCTCCTAGGCTCCGCCCACCCCAGTCATTCTCTTTGCCGTTGCACAGGCAACATCTCCACGGAGATGGTTAAGAGTTTTTTGGCTTAAAAGCATTATCCGATTGGCTTATGAGACTGCCGGACGGCAGCCTCCTGAAAGAATCACAGCTCACTCCACTAGGGCTGTGGCTTCCACATGGGCCTTCAAGAACGAGGCTTCTGTTGACCAGATATGTAAGGCAGCGACTTGGTCTTCACTGCACACTTTTGCCAAATTTTACAAATTTGATACTTTTGCTTCTTCGGAGGCTATTTTTGGGAGAAAGGTTTTGCAAGCTGTGGTGCCTTCCGTTTAGGTGACCTGATTTGCTCCCTCCCTTCATCCGTGTCCTAAAGCTTTGGTATTGGTTCCCACAAGTAAGGATGACGCCGTGGACCGGACACACCTATGTTGGAGAAAACAGAATTTATGCTTACCTGATAAATTGCTTTCTCCAACGGTGTGTCCGGTCCACGGCCCGCCCTGGTTTTTTTAATCAGGTCTGATGAATTATTTTCTCTAACTACAGTCACCACGGTATCATATGGTTTCTCCTATGCATATTTCCTCCTGTCCGTCGGTCGAATGACTGGGGTAGGCGGAGCCTAGGAGGGATCATGTGACCATCTTTGCTGGGACTCTTTGCCATTTCCTGTTGGGGAAGAGAATATCCCACAAGTAAGGATGACGCCGTGGACCGGACACACCGTTGGAGAAAGCAATTTATCAGGTAAGCATAAATTCTGTTTTTTTTTTTGTTTTGTTTTTTATTGTATATGCCTATGCAAGCAGGATGTACAGGTTGTTGGAAGTGGGTCCTGTAAGCGCTATCAGGGCTATGATGTCCAAGTCGGAGAAAGAAGCAATTTTAAGAGTCAGTAAATATGTACGACTCAGATATAAGATCGTAATAAAATATTTTGTAATGAGATAAAACACAAAATATTCTCATCATGCATATTAAAAAGCACTATTTAAACATGCTAAAATATATTTGTATGTAAAGTAGACATTAAAGCTGGTTATTTTGATTTTGAAACTAACAAGTAGTGATTGTTAAGAGAGCATACACACGTTCCTTTCACGGCTCTTTTGAATGAACAGAGGCACACCCCACGACTAAAAATACTTTAGAATTTCAGTATAGGAACATCCATTTTTACGAATACAAAATGCCTTCTTTTAAATTCAATAAAGCTTTCTACTGTCCCTTTAAGCCTCCAAAGTCACAGAAGTTAATCTAATAACCTCATCAAGCCACCGGCTGTTGGTAGGGTTGCCAGCTGTCCATCACAACAATACTGGACAATTGTCGTGACTGGGCACAATGGTAGATAGGGTCTCACAATCCCCCCTCCCCTGCCAAAGCACCACCTTAGCCCTCTCTTGATCCCACCATCTAATTTCTTTCATAACGTGGTCCACGAGCCATTTCTCCTTGGATTCAACTCCTGTCCACTAGGAGGAGGCAAAGCTCTAAGAGCACTTAAAGGGCCAGTTAACGCAAACATTTTTTTTTTTTTTTTAAAAAAGGTATATAATCCCTTTATTACCCATTCCCCAGTTTTTCACAGAAAACATGGTTATATTAATATACTTTTTTATCTAAGCAACTTCTGACAGCCCCTTGATCACATGACTATCTACTGACTTGCATTTAAGCCAATTAGTGCTGTGTTAGAATCCACGGACGTGAGCTCAATGCTATCTATATGGCTCACATGAACTAGTACTTACCTGTTGTGAAAAGCTAATACGAAGTATGTTATAAAGTATATTAATATAATCATGTTTTTGTGCAAAGCTGGGGAATGGATAGTAAAGGCATTATCTATCTTTTTAAAAAATAAAAAAAAATGTTTTTCACTGACTGTCCCTTTAATCCCTCCCACCTCTCTGGTATTCTAGTCTTCTCTTTTCCTTTCAGAGCGCTTTTTATTTTACCCTTTGGCGGCCAATAACATTCAAATAAATTATTTCTCCAACATAGGTGTGTCCGGTCCACGGCGTCATCCTTACTTGTGGGATATTCTCTTCCCCAACAGGAAATGGCAGAGAGTCCCAGCAAAGCTGGTCACATGATCCCTCCTAGGCTCCGCCTACCCCAGTCATTCTCTTTGCCGTTGCACAGGCAACATCTCCACGGAGATGGTTAAGAGTTTTTTGGTGTTTAAATGTAGTTTTTATTCTTCAATCAAGTGTTTGTTATTTTAAAATAGTGCTGGTATGTACTATTTACTCTGAAACAGAAAAGAGATGAAGATTTCTGTTTGTAAGAGGAAGATGATTTTAGCAAACGTTACTAAAATCGATTGCTGTTTCCACACAGGACTGTTGAGATGAAGTAACTTCAGTTGGGGGAAACAGTTGGCAGACTTTTCTGCTTGAGGTATGACTGGCCACATTTCTAACAAGACTATGTAATGCTGGAAGGCTGTCATTCCCCTTATGGGGACCGGTAAGCCATTTTCTTAAATTAAGTAAAAGAATAAAGGGCTTCATAAGGGCTTAAAAAACTGGTAGACATTTTTCTGGGCTAAAACGATTACTTTGCTAAGCATATTTTGCAGATTATGACTCTTAATAGTTATTATAATCTTGGGGATTGTTTAGAAAAACGGCAGGCACTGTATTGGACACCTTTTTCAGATGGGGGCCTTTTCTAGTTATAGGCAGAGCCTCATTTTCGCGCCACTAATGCGCAGTTGTTTTTGGAGAGCAAGGCATGCAGATGCATGTGTGAGGAGCTAAGAACCACTGAAAAAGCTTATAAAAGGCGTCATTTGGTATCGTATTCCCCTCTGGGCTTGGTTGGGTCTCAGCAAAGCAGATAGCTGGGACTGTATAGGGGTTAAATGTAAAAACGGCTCCGGTTCCGTTAATTTAAGGGTTAAAGCTTTGAAATTTGGTATGCAATACTTTTAAGGCTTTAAGACACTGTGGTGAAATTTTGGTGAATTTTGAACAATTCCTTCATACTTTTTCACATATTCAGTAATAAAGTGTGTTCAGTTTGAAATTTAAAGTGACAGTAACGGTTTTATTTTAAAACGTTTTTTGTGCTTTGTTGACAAGTTTAAGCCTGTTTAACATGTCTGTACCATCAGATAAGCTATGTTCTATATGTATGAAAACCAAGGTTTCTCCCCATTTAAATTTGTGATAATTGTGCCATAGTGTCCAAACAAAGTAGGGACAATGATGCCACAGATAATGATATTGCCCAAGATGATTCCTCAAATGAGGGGAGTAAGCATGATACTACATCATCCCCTTCTGTGTCTACACCATTTTTGCCCACACAAGAGGCCCCTAGTACATCTAGTGCACCAATACTTATTACCATACAACAATTAACGGCTGTAATGGATAATTCTATTGCAAACATTTTATCCAAAATGCCTACTTATCAGAGAAAGCGCGATTGCTCTGTTTTAAACACTGAAGAGCAAGAGGACGCTGATGATAACTGTTCTGACATACCCTCACACCAATCTGAAGGGGCCAGGAGGGAGGTTTTGTCTGAGGGAGAAATTTCAGATTCAGGAAAAATTTCTCAACAAGCTGAACCTGATGTTGTAACATTTAAATTTAAATTAGAACATCTCCGCGCACTGCTTAAGGAGGTATTATCTACTCTGGATGATTGTGACAATTTGGTCATTCCAGAGAAATTATGTAAGATGGACAAGTTCCTAGAGGTTCCGGTGCCCCCTGACGCCTTTCCTATACCCAAGCGGGTGGCGGACATAGTAAATAAGGAGTGGGAAAGGCCCGGCATACCTTTTGTTCCCCCCCACTATATTTAAGAAATTATTTCCTATAGTCGACCCCAAAAAGGACTTATGGCAGACAGTCCCCAAGGTCGAGGGGGCGGTTTCTACTCTAAACAAACGCACTACTATTCCTATCTTTCAAAGATCCTATGGATAAAAAATTAGAGGGTTTGCTTAAAAAGATGTTTGTTCAGCAAGGTTACCTTCTACAACCAATTTCATGCATTGTTCCTGTCACTACGGCAGCGTGTTTCTGGTTCGAGGAACTAGAAAAGTCGCTCAATAAAGAATCTTCGTATGAGGAGGTTATGGACAGAGTTAAAGCACTTAAATTGGCTAACTCTTTTATTTTAGATGCCGCTTTGCAATTAGCTAGATTAGCGGCGAAAAATTCAGGGTTTGCTATCGTGGCGCGCAGAGCGCTTTGGCTAAAGTCTTGGTCAGCGGATGTGTCTTCCAAGACAAAATTGCTTAACATCCCTTTCAAGGGTAAAACACTGTTTGGACCTGATTTGAAAGAGATTATTTCAGACATCACCGGGGGAAAGGGCCACGCCCTCCCTCAGGATAGGTCTTTTAAGGCTAAAAATAAGCCTAATTTTCGTCCCTTTCGCAGAAACGGACCAGCCTCTAACTCTACATCCTCTAAGCAAGAGGGTAATACTTCACAACCCAAACCAGCCTGGAGACCGATGCAAGGCTGGAACAAGGGTAAGCAGGCCAAGAAGCCTGCCACTGCTACCAAAACAGCATGAAGGGATGGCCCCGGATCCGGGACCGGATCTGGTGGGGGGCAGACTTTCTCTCTTTGCTCAGGCTTGGGCGAGAGATGTTCAGGATCCTTGGGCACTAGAAATAGTTTCTCAAGGTTATCTCCTGGAATTCAAGGAACTACCCCCAAGGGGAAGGTTCCACAGGTCTCAATTATCTTCAAACCAAATAAAAAGACAGGCATTCTTACATTGTGTAGAAGACCTGTTAAAGATGGGAGTAATTCATCCAGTTCCAATAAGAGAACAAGGGATGGGGTTTTATTCCAACCTGTTCATAGTTCCCAAAAAAGAGGGAACATTCAGACCAATTTTAGATCTCAAGATCCTAAACAAATTTCTCAGGGTTCAATCGTTCAAAATGGAAACCATTCGAACGATCCTTCCCACCATCCAGGAAGGTCAATTTATGACCACCGTGGATTTAAAGGATGCGTACCTACATATTCCTATCCACAAGGAACATCATCAGTTCCTAAGGTTCGCTTTTCTGGACAAGCATTACCAGTTTGTGGCACTTCCATTCGGATTAGCCACTGCTCCGAGAATTTTCACAAAGGTACTAGGGTCCCTTCTAGCGGTTCTAAGACCAAGGGGCATTGCAGTAGTACCTTACTTGGACGACATCCTGATTCAAGCGTCGTCTCTGTCAAAAGCAAAGGCTCATACGGACATCGTCCTAGCCTTTCTCAGATCTCACGGTTGGAAGGTGAACATAGAAAAAAGTTCTCTGTCCCCGTCAACAAGAGTTCCCTTCTTGGGAACAATAATAGATTCCTTAGAAATGAGGATTTTTCTGACAGAGGTCAGAAAATCAAAAATTCTAAGCTCTTGTCAAGTACTTCATTCCGTTCTTCGTCCTTCCATAGCGCAGTGCATGGAAGTAATAGGATTGATGGTTGCAGCAATGGACATAGTTCCTTTTGCACGAATTCATCTAAGACCATTACAACTGTGCATGCTCAGACAGTGGAATGGGGATTATACAGACTTGTCTCCGATTCAAGTAGATCAAAAGACCAGAGATTCACTCCGTTGGTGGCTGACTCTGGACAATCTGTCACAGGAAATGAGCTTCCGCAGACCAGAGTGGGTCATTGTCACGACCGACGCCAGTCTGGTGGGCTGGGGCGCGGTCTGGGAACCCCTGAAAGCTCAGGGCCTATGGTCTCGGGAAGAATCTCTTCTCCCGATAAACATTCTGGAACTAAGAGCGATATTCAATGCTCTCAAAGCTTGGCCTCAACTAGCAAAGGCCAAATTCATACGGTTTCAATCAGACAACGTGACGACTGTTGCATATATCAATCATCAGGGGGGAACAAGGAGTTCCCTGGCGATGGAAGAAGTGACCAAAATAATTCAATGGGCGGAGGATCACTCCTGCCACTTGTCTGCAATCCACATCCCAGGAGTGGAAAATTGGGAAGCGGATTTTCTGAGTCGTCAGACTTTCCATCCGGGGGAGTGGGAACTCCATCCGGAAATCTTTTCCCAAATAACTCAATTATGGGGCATTCCAGACATGGATCTGATGGCGTCTCGTCAGAACTTCAAGGTTCCTTGCTACGGGTCCAGATCCAGGGATCCCAAGGCGACTCTAGTGGATGCACTAGTAGCGCCTTGGACCTTCAACCTAGCTTATGTGTTCCCACCATTTCCTCTCATTCCCAGGTTGGTAGCCAGGATCAATCAGGAGAGGGCTTCGGTAATCTTGATAGCTCCTGCGTGGCCACGCAGGACTTGGTATGCAGACCTGGTGAATATGTCATCGGCTCCACCATGGAAGCTACCTTTGAGACGGGACCTTCTTGTTCAAGGTCCATTCGAACATCCGAATCTGGCTTCCCTCCAACTGACGGCTTGGAGATTGAACGCTTAATTTTATCAAAGCGTGGGTTTTCAGATTCTGTAATAAATACTCTGATTCAGGCTAGAAAGCCTGTAACTAGAAAAATTTACCATAAAATATGGAAAAAATATATCTATTGGTGTGAATCTAAAGGATTCCCTTGGAACAAGATAAAAATTCCTAAGATTCTTTCCTTTCTACAAGAAGGTTTGGAGAAAGGATTATCTGCTAGTTCTCTGAAGGGACAGATCTCTGCTTTATCTGTTTTACTTCACAAAAGACTGGCAGCTGTGCCAGATGTTCAAGCATTTGTGCAGGCTCTGGTTAGGATCAAGCCTGTTTACAGACCTTTGACTCCTCCCTGGAGTCTAAATCTAGTTCTTTCAGTTCTTCAAGGGGTTCCGTTTGAACCCTTACATTCCGTAGATATTAAGTTATTATCTTGGAAAGTTTTGTTTTTGGTTGCAATTTCTTCTGCTAGAAGAGTTTCAGAGTTATCTGCTCTGCAGTGTTCTCCGCCTTATCTGGTGTTCCATGCAGATAAGGTGGTTTTGCGTACTAAGCCTGGTTTTCTTCCGAAAGTTGTTTCCAACAAAAATATTAACCAGGAGATAGTTGTACCTTCTTTGTGTCCGAATCCAGTTTCAAAGAAGGAACGTTTGTTACACAATTTGGACGTAGTCCGTGCTCTAAAATTCTATTTAGAGGCTACTAAAGATTTCAGACAAACATCTTCCTTGTTTGTTGTTTATTCTGGTAAAAGGAGAGGTCAAAAAGCGACTTCTACCTCTCTTTCCTTTTGGCTTAAAAGCATTATCCGATTGGCTTATGAGACTGCCGGACGGCAGCCTCCTGAAAGAATCACAGCTCACTCCACTAGGGCTGTGGCTTCCACATGGGCCTTCAAGAACGAGGCTTCTGTTGACCAGATATGTAAGGCAGCGACTTGGTCTTCACTGCACACTTTTGCCAAATTTTACAAATTTGATACTTTTGCTTCTTCGGAGGCTATTTTTGGGAGAAAGGTTTTGCAAGCTGTGGTGCCTTCCGTTTAGGTGACCTGATTTGCTCCCTCCCTTCATCCGTGTCCTAAAGCTTTGGTATTGGTTCCCACAAGTAAGGATGACGCCGTGGACCGGACACACCAATGTTGGAGAAAACAGAATTTATGCTTACCTGATAAATTGCTTTCTCCAACGGTGTGTCCGGTCCACGGCCCGCCCTGGTTTTTTTAATCAGGTCTGATGAATTATTTTCTCTAACTACAGTCACCACGGTATCATATGGTTTCTCCTATGCATATTTCCTCCTGTCCGTCGGTCGAATGACTGGGGTAGGCGGAGCCTAGGAGGGATCATGTGACCATCTTTGCTGGGACTCTCTGCCATTTCCTGTTGGGGAAGAGAATATCCCACAAGTAAGGATGACGCCGTGGACCGGACACACCGTTGGAGAAAGCAATTTATCAGGTAAGCATAAATTCTGTTTTTCTTCATAAATTGAAAGAGTCCACAGCTGCATTCATTACTTTTGGGAAGGCAAATACACCCCAGCCAAAGGCTTAAATACTCCTCCCACTTCCCTCATCCCCCAGTTATTCTTTGCCTTTCATCCCAGGAGGTTGGCAGAGAAGTGTCAGAAGTTTTCTTCGGCATGGGACTGGAGTTTTAAGTAGTCCTGTCAGCCTCTCAGTGAGAGCATGGGTGAAAGTTAGAGTCTGGGGATGCAGGGAGAGTCTTTCTGCAAAACCATCCCGACTCATATTAACAGCTCCACAAGCAATCAGCGTTGACAAGTTTCGTTGCCTGTTTTTTTCTCTCAAGTCCATAGCAGAAGCAACGCTACTATCTATCACACTTAAAGGGCCGTGTTCCTGTTCCACGGCATAGATTCCGGTAAGATAGTTTCATTTTACTTTCATGAATGTATTGTAATTTCAACTGTTTATCCGAGAGGGGCTACAACCTTTCGCGGATAACTTTAACATAGGGTCTCAGTGAGACTCCTTTTTGTATCTAGGAATCAAGGGTTAGTATCTCCTGAGGTGGATTATTGAACAGGGGGTTTATAATCATGTTTATGTGATTCTGTCTGCTACTGTGTAGTGTTGCTTCAGCTCATGGCTATTTTGTAACATAACAGTCTATGTCTAGTGACGTGGCCTTTTCGGTCAGGCGCGCTTTTGCATTGACTGCACAATTTACCATGTTACCCCATTTCCGTTTTCCTGACCGCATGGTGACGGAGAAATCCTGGTCCGCTGGTGTCTGGTTTTCTGGAGGCGGCAGTGTCCCAGTTCTAAAGGATTCTTGGAGACGGATGTTTCTCATTCAGACTCTACTTCTTGCAAAGAATATGAATTGGCCCGGGTGATATATGCCCATCAGTTATGTTCCGAATGCCGTTTTAGAGTGCTCTGTTCCTCAGGATCGGGGAATCGGGTGCCCACTGAGCCATCTGTCTCTAGGAATTATATTTCTCACGAGACGAGTTCCCTACCATCAACTCTTACTACGCATGCAGGTAACCCAAACGCTACTTATCCTTTCTAGGGAGTTAGGCCTGTTCCCACCGGAGGTTACAACACGGTTCCGCATGGCCATATCTTTGGCGCTGGCGCATCTGCACCTCCCGGGAGTGTGCTTTTTGTCCGTGTTTCGTTAACCGGGGCTCATCAGGCGTGGGATCGCCTGGTCCAGTTGAGCCTTCCGGAGGAGCGACTGCCCCATAGGCCTCAGGGGGTCAACCTTCGGGGCCGGTGTTTCCTTTTCTCTGACTTGGTGTATCCAGTCCACGGATTCATCCTTACTTGTGGGATATTCTCAATCCCTACAAGAAGTGGCAAAGAGAGCACACAGCAAAGCTGTCCATATAGCTCCCCTCAGGCTCCGCCCCCCCCCCCCCCCCCCAGTCATTCTCTTTGCCGCTCTAACAAGTAGCATCTCCACGGGAGGGTAAAGAGTTTGTGGTGTTAGATTTGTAGTTTTTATTTCTTCAATCAAGAGTTTATTTTAAAATAGTGCCGGTTTTTACTATTTACTCTGAGGCAGAAAGTGATGAAGATTTCTGCTGAGAGGAAAAAGATTTTAGCATATTGTAACTAAAATCCATTGCTGTTCCCACGCAGGACTGTTGAGTACCGGAGCACTTCAGTTGGGGGGAACAGTTTGCAGGCTTAACTGCTTAAGGTATGCTCAGTCATTTTTTTTCTAACAAGACCTGGTAATGCTAGAAGACTGATAGAAATCCCCATGAGGGAAGGTAAGCCATTTTCTGAGACGCAGTATAGAAGGATGGCTTCAGTTAAGGGCTTAAATACTGGTAGACACTGTGATGGGCTAAATCGATTACTTTATTAGTGTAATCTTATATTTGTTCAAGTGTTTTTAGACGTTGGAAACACTTTTGGGGTTTTTATTACGCCTGGCATATTGTAAGACACCTAATCTGACTCAGGAAGGCCCCATAACTCTGGAATGAAGAGGGAGGGGGCCTCATTTTCGCGCCTCAGTTACGCAGTTGATTTGCAAGACAGCTTCATGCAGCTTCACGTGTAGAGTCCTGAGAGTGCAGGAGGACTTCAGGGAGGCTTATTTTTCTTCTACAAATAACCCAAAAGGAAGGTAGGGCCACAGCAAAGACTGTGGCACCGTGCAGTAGTGTGTTAAACCAGTAGTTTACTTCAATTTGCTCCGGTTTGGGCAATAAGGGGTTAATTGATTTGAAAATTTGTGTGCAATCATTTCAAAGCATTAGGAACATGTGGTGAAAATTTCATAAAGATCGGATGTTTTTTGGTGATTTGGTAAAACAGTGTGCCCTTTTTATTATTTAAAGACACAGTAACGTTTTTTTCAAAAAGTGATTTTTACTCTCTTGTAGTGCTGTCTAAGTCTGTCAAACATGTCTGAGTCTTCAGATAGACCTTGTTCTTTATGTTTAAAAGCCATGGCGGTACCCCCATTGCATTTATGTTTAAAGTGTGCTAAAACATCGAAGCATTTTAAAGACCATCCAGTGACACTTAAAAATGTAGCCCAAGATGATTCCTTAACGGAAGGTAATGAGGATAGTCCTTCTTCCTCTCCCCATGTGTCGACACCAGTTACGCCCGCGCAAGCGATGCCTAGTACCTCTAGCGCATTGGCCCCTATTACTTTACAACAATTAGCAGCAGTAATGGATAATTCCCTTGCAGCATTTTTATCCAAACTGCCAGTTTTTCCAAAAAAGCGCGATAGCTCAGTTTTAAATACAGAGGATGAGCAATCAGAAGCTTTGGATGATTTATCTGTAGTACCCTCAAAACACTCAGAAGTAGCAGTGAGGGACGGTCTGTCTGAGGGAGAGATTTCTGACACATGAAAAGTTGGTGGCGGATATTGTGACTAGGGAGTGGGAGAGACCAGGTGTACCCTTTGTTCCCCCCCCCCCCCTATCTTTAAGAAAATGTTCCCCATAAATGACCCCAGGCGGGACGCGTGGCAGACGGTCCCTAAGGTAGAGGGGGCTGTTTCAACACTTGCTAAGCGTACAACTATACCAATAGAGGACAGTTGTGCTTTCAAAGATCCTATGGATAAAAAATTGGAAGGATTGCTGAAGAAAATTTTTGTTCAGCAAGGTTTTCTTCTTCAACCAATTGCCTGCATTATTCCGGTAACTACTGCAGCGGCTTTTTGGTTCGAGGCTCTGGAGGAGTCGCTCCAGAGGGAGACTTCATACGATGAGGTCATGGATAGAATTCATGCTCTAAAGCTGGCTAATTCTTTTATCACTGATGCCGCTTTCCAATTAGCTAAGTTAGCGGCGAAAAACTCAGGGTTTGCCATCATGGCGCGAAGAGCGCTTTGGCTCAAATCGTGGTCGGCGGATGTGTCGTCCAAAACGAAACTGTTAAATATTCCCTTCAAGGGGAAAACCCTATTCGGCCCAGAGCTGAAAGAAATTATTTCAGGTATCACTGGGGGCAAGGGCCATGCCCTTCCACAAGATAGGCCATTTAAGGCCAAAAACAAGGCTAATTTTCGCTCCTTTCGCAACTTCAGTAGCGGACCTGCTGCAACCTCTCCTGCCGCAAAGCAAGATAACGCTTCCCAGCCCAAAGCAACCTGGAAACCCTTGCAGGGCTGGAATAAGGGTAAACAGTCCAAGAAGCCTGCTCCTGCTACCAAGACAGCATGAAGGGGTAGCCCCCGATCCGGAATCGGATCTAGTAGGGGGCAGACTTTCTCTCTTTGCTCAGGCTTGGGCAAGAGATGTTCCAGATCCCTGGGCATTAGAAATAGTTGCTCAGGGGTACCTTCTAGAATTCAAGGATTCTCCCCCAAGGGGAAGGTTCCACATTTCTTGTTTGTCTTCAGACCAAACAAAGAAACAGGCGTTCTTACGCTGTGTAGAAGATCTTCTAAAAATGGGAGTGATACACCCAGTTCCAAGTGCAGAACAAGGACTGGGCTTTTACTCAAACCTGTTCGTAGTTCCCAAAAAGGAAGGAACTTTCAGGCCAATCCTGGATCTAAAAATTCTAAACAAATTCCTCAGAGTTCCGTCTTTCAAGATGGAAACCATTCGGACAATCTTGCCGATGATCCAGGAAGGTCAATATATGACTACCGTGGATCTAAAGGATGCGTATCTACATATTCCTATCCACAAAGTTCACCATCAGTTCCTAAGGTTCGCCTTTCTGGACAAACATTACCAGTTTGTGGCCCTTCCTTTCGGGTTGGCCACCGCTCCCAGAATTTTCACAAAGGTGCTAGGGTCCCTTCTAGCGGTACTAAGACCGCGGGGCATTGCAGTAGCACCTTACCTAGACCACATCTTAATACAGGCGTCGTCTTTTCACCGAGCCAAGGCTCATACGGACATTGTTCTGGCCTTTCTAAGGTCTCACGGGTGGAAGGTGAACGTAGAAAAAAGTTCTCTGTCCCCGCTCACAAGGGTTCCCTTCCTGGGAACACTAATAGACTCGGTAGAAATGAAAATCTTTCTGACAGAGGTCAGGAAGTCAAAACTGTTGAATACTTGCCGAGTTCTTCATTCCATTCCTCGGCCTTCTGTGGCTCAGTGCATGGAGGTAATTGGTTTAATGGTTGCGGCAATGGACGTAGTCCCTTTTGCCCGAATTCATCTCAGACCACTGCAACTGTGCATGCTCAAACAGTGGAATGGGGATTACGCAGATTTGTCTCCTCAAATACAAATGGACCAGAAAACCAGAGACTCTCTTCTCTGGTGGTTGTCTCAAGATCACCTGTCTCAGGGAATGAGTTTCCGCAGACCGGAGTGGATCATTGTCACGACCGATGCCAGTCTGTTAGGCTGGGGTGCGTTCTGGGACTCCCTGAAGGCTCAGGGTCTATGGTCTCGGGAAAAATCTCTTCTCCCGATAAACATTTTGGAGCTGAGAGCGATATTCAGGCGTGGCCTCAACTAGCGGAGGCCAAATTCATCAGATTTCAGTCGGACAACATCACGACTGTAGCTTACATAAATCATCAGGGAGGAACAAAGAGTTCCCTAGCGATGAAGGAAGTATCCAAGATCATCAAATGGGCAGAGGATCACTCCTGCCATCTATCTGCAATTCACATCCCAGGGGTAGACAACTGGGAGGTGGATTTTCTAAGTCGTCAGACTTTCCATCCGGGGGAGTGGGAACTCCACCCGGAGCTTTTTGCTCAGCTGACCCAGCTATGGGGCATTCCAGAATTGGATCTGATGGCGTCCCGTCAGAACACCAAACTTCCCCTTTAGGGATCTAGATCCAGGGATCCCAAGGCGGCATTGATAGATGCATCAATAGCGCCTTGGTCATTCAGTCTAGCTTATGTCTTTCCACCGTTTCCTCTTCTCCCTCGACTAGTAGCCAGAATCAAACAGGAGAAGGCTTCGGTAATTCTGATAGCGCCTGCGTGGCCACGCAGGACTTGGTATGCAGACCTAGTGGACATTTCATCGGTCCCACCATGGAAACTGCCATCGAGGCAGGATCTTCTAATTCAAGGTCCTTTCAAGCATCCAAATCTAGTTTCTCTGCAACTGACTGCTTGGAGATTGAACACTTAATTCTAGCTAAGCGTGGGTTCTCTGAATCAGTTATAGATACTCTGATCCAGGCCAGAAAGCCTGTCACCAGGAAAATTTACCATAAGATATGGCGGAAATATCTTTGTTGGTGTGAATCCAAGGTTTACTTGTGGAGTAAGGTTAGGATTCCAAGGATATTGTCTTTTCTCCAAGAAGGATTGGAGAAAGGTCTGTCAGCTAGTTCCTTAAAGGGACAGATATCTGCTCTGTCTATCCTGTTACATAAGCGTCTGGCAGCTGTACCAGACGTTCAGGTGTTTGCACAGGCCCTAGTTAGAATCAAGCCTGTTTACAAGCCTGTGGCTCCTCCATGGAGTCTAAATTTAGTTCTTTCAGTTCTTCAAGGGGTTCCGTTTGAACCTTTGCATTCCATAGATATTAAGTTATTATCTTGGAAAGTTTTGTTTTTAGTAGCCATTTCTTCTGCTCGAAGAGTTTCTGAATTGTCTGCTTTGCGGTATAATTCACCCTATCTGGTGTTCCATGCAGATAAGGTTGTTTTGCGTACCAAACCTGGTTTCCTTCCAAAAGTGGTTTCTAATAAGAATATTAACCAGGAAATCATTGTTCCTTCTCTGTGTCCTAATCCAGTTTCTAGGAAGGAACGACTTTTACACAATCTTGTCGTGGTTCGTGCTTTAAAATTCTATTTAAAAGCAACTAAAGATTTCAGACAAACATCATCCTTGTTTGTTGTCTATTCTGGTAAGAGGAGAGGTCAGAAAGCGACTGCTACCTCTCTTTCCTTCTGGCTGAAAAGCATCATCCGATTGGTTTATGAGACTGCTGGACAGCAGCCTCCTGAACGAATAACAGCTCATTCCACCAGAGCTGTGGCTTTCACATGGGCTTTCAAGAATGAAGCTTCTGTTGAACAGATTTGTAAGGCAGCGACTTGGTCTTCACTGCATACATTCGCCAAATTTTACAAATTCTATACTTTTGCTTCTTCGGAGGCTATTTTTGGGAGAAAGGTTTTGCAAGCAGTGGTGCCTTCCGTTTAGGTTACCTGACTTGTTCCCTCCCTTCATCCGTGTCCTAAAGCTTTGGTATTGGTATCCCACAAGTAAGGATGAATCCGTGGACTGGATACACCAAGTAAGGGAAAACAGAATTTATGCTTACCTGATAAATTACTTTCTCTTACGGTGTATCCAGTCCACGGCCCGCCCTGACAATTAAGTCAGGTTCAAATTTAATTTTTAAAATAACTACAGTCACCACTGCACCCTATGTTTCTCCTTTTTCTCCTAACCATCGGTCGAATGACTGGGGGGGCGGAGTTATATGGACAGCTTTGCTGTGTGCTCTCTTTGCCACTTCCTGTAGGGATTGAGAATATCCCACAAGTAAGGATGAATCCGTGGACTGGATACACCGTAAGAGAAAGTAATTTATCAGGTAAGCATAAATTCTGTTTTTTCCCGGCGGAGGTATGTTGCGCCTTTCGTTATAGACTGGCGTGCCTTCGTGTCCTACTAAGGTACATTTTTGGCATTGCTGGAGGATCCCACTCTTAATGGGTCTGGGGATCCCTCAGTCTATCTTACTCTTCGACGGGCTTGCATACATAGACATAAGGGGATGAAGTAATCGTCTTATAGTTTTGGTTATTTTTGTATCCTTTTCCAGTTCTGAGCTTGGAAGTCTCGGACCCTTGTTGGGCTGGTCCTGCGGGTCTGTCCGTTCTTCCTGGGTGATGACCTACGGGTTGCCTTATCTTTTATTTTCATCCGGTGAGGATGATTTTATTTGGTTTAAAGCTCATGTTGTGGTGTGATGTTTCCTTCAGGAACTTTCCTCTCTGGAATTGATACTCGCGATTTTATTCACTCTTTATTCACAAAAGTCTGTCTGACTGTTCTTTATCCCTCCATCATCGAGGGAGACTCTGTGGCCTTGACAGTGCTGGGGCCCTTGGTTCAGGCTGGTCCTGACTGGGTACAAATCCTTCTGTCTTTGAGGCCTAGTTCAGACATTTGGCACCTTTTTTATGTGATCACAATATGATTGTGTGATTGTCTTGTATTACAAGCTTCAACTAGCATGCTGAGAGGACTTGAGGGTCCGTGGTTGCTTAGGGGCATGGGGGATTGGTTCAGTGCTCATTCGCCTTTCAATCTTGTGTTCCTCCCCGTTGTGGGTTGGAGGCTTGGAGGATTTAGGTCCTTCATACCGCCGTTCTTACGGTTTTGCCTTTAATGGTCTCTTTGGAAGTGTCCTTTTAGAAGTTCTTGGCCGCTTAATTAGGAAGTGAAGGCTGTGAGGCTCTGTCTTCCTTCAGGAGTTAATCGTCTCAATATTAGGGGCGATAGGAGGTGTTGTCTCTTTTTCCAAGCTTTTTGCTATGTGGATGTTTTTCTGCCTGGGTTTGGGATGCTTTGCATTCTTCTCCCTTGGGTGTGATCCTCTGGAACGTTAATCTGAAAGGATTATGGAGACTAGCCTTTCTTCTACTCTCTTTCGGGTGACTCTGTTCTCGTTTTTATTTCCCTTAGTGCTGCCCTTGGGGCCTTTGGGCTCTAGAGAAATTGCGTGACTTTGTCCCTTTGGGCTAGGAATTATGAGTGAGTCCTGTACCCGTTCTCCGCGTTTCCCGGTTCTCTTCCCCTGTGAGGTCTGATTGCTTCAGACGGAGTATCTTGTGTTTCCTGAGGGTGCTGTTCGTTCTAGGATGATTCTGGTTCCTGGGTCTGGAGTTCTTGTCTTGGATCCTTCTTGGATGTCTGGAGACTTATGATCCAATGGACTGGTTCGGGACGACCCTTTTTTTTTTCAGGGACCCTATGTTGCGACATAGAGGCTAGCTCATTGTGTTTGCTAGCAGGTAGGCCAGAGTTGTTATCCACTGGTTATAAACTTTAAGGCCTGACTTGTCCTTCAGACGGAGTGTGCTCCTCTATTGGTAGTTTTTTTTCTCTGTTGGGTCAACAGTGGTGTCTGGATGATTTTTCATTCGGTCCGTGTTTTGAACCATACTATGGCTTCATGTCTTGTGGACATGTACGCTGTTCTTATCTGTGCCCTTCCCCTTGGAGGGGATAGTTTATCTTCCTTATGAGTTGGGGTTTCCTCTCTCTGGAGGGTCCTTGTCCTGCCCTGTGTGTAGGAGGTGGGATCAGATGGCTTATTTCTTAAAGGGGCAGCATCTGCTGCTCTGTGTGCTCTGTTCCACCTGTTGGAATTTGTTCTCTACGTAGAGACTGAGAGTTGTGAAGGGTCTTCCTATGGATCTATTGCACTTTTCTCCATTCCAGGTCCTGGGGGTTTTCCTTGGAAGTGCCTTATTTTGGAGGAGCGGATTGGGTTGAGTGGGTGGGTGAGTCCCCCCTTTTTTCTTCCATTCTCTGGGGGCTTGTGGTTGGGGTCTTCTGTCCCCCTGTCTATCAGACATGTCTGTCGCTTGGGCTGGTCTGGTGTTGGAGCAGGATCTGAGATCTGTTGCTCTGCTATTTCGTCCTCGGAGCATTCGAGGTACAGTAAGCCTTTTTGAGGTTTCTCCTTTCTCCACATTTAAGATTTGTGGGAAGGACTGGTGACTCTTAGATAGCCTAGTCTGGAGTTCTTTATGCTAACTGGAAGCTAGCTCAGCATACTAAAGCACTGTAACAAACCGTGGGTTGCAAGTTCGATCCCCGGCGAGGTCTACTCAGCCTTTCCTCCTTTCGAGGTTGATAAAATGAGTGGCACCTTGAGTCTCTTAAGGGGGATTAGCCACGCTTTACAAGAACAATCATGTTTTCTCTGTGCCTTTTCTTCTTTGTGGAAGAATATGGTAGTTTTTTCCCTTTCTTTAGTAAGGGGTGTGTTGTTTGGAGACTGACTGCTGTGTGACGGTGTCTCTTGGAGGCTGTTGACTCAGTCGAGTCTAGTTCCTGCGGTCTCTAGCAAGGCTGTGGACTATCTGCGGGTCAGTGTCCTTGGGCCTTTTCCTTTTCTCCAACATTGGTGTGTCCGGTCCACGGCGTCATCCTTACTTGTGGGATATTCTCTTCCCCAACAGGAAATGGCAAAGAGTCCCAGCAAAGCTGGCCATATAGTCCCTCCTAGGCTCCGCCCACCCCAGTCATTCTCTTTGCCGTTGCACAGGCAACATCTCCACGGAGATGGTTAAGAGTTTTTTGGTGTTTAAATGTAGTTTTTATTCTTCTATCAAGTGTTTGTTATTTTAAAATAGTGCTGGTATGTACTATTTACTCTGAAACAGAAAAGGATGAAGATTTCTGTTTGTGAGCGGAAGATGATTTTAGCAGACAGTAACTAAAATCGATTGCTGTTTCCACATAGGACTGTTGAGATGAAGTAACTTCAGTTGGGGGAAACAGCAGACTTTTCTGCTTAAGGTATGACTAGACATATTTCTAACAAGACCATGTAATGCTGGAAGGCTGTCATTTCCCCTCATGGGGACCGGTAAGCCATTTTCTTAGTCAAACAAACAGAATAAAGGGCTTATTATGGGCTAAAAAAACTGGTAGACATTCTTATGGGCTAAATCGATTGCTTTATTTGGGCATTTTATGCATATTTATGCTGACAATTTGCATTTATAAACTTTGGGAACGTTTATTAAACGGCAGGCACTGTGTTAGACACCTTTTCCAGTCAGGGGGCCTTCCTAGTTATAGACTGAGCCTCATTTTCGCGCCATTACTGCGCAGTTGTTTTTTTGAGAGCAGGGCATGCAGATGCATGTGTGAGGATCTAAAAATTGCTGGAAAAGCTTCTAGAAGGCGTCAATTGGTATCGTATTCCCCTCTGGGCTTGGTTGGGTCTCAGCAAAGACTATAGCTGGGACTGTTTAACGGGTTTCCGTTATTTTAAGGGTTAAAGCTGAAATTTGGTGTGCAATACTATTAATGCTTTAAGACACTGTGGTGAAATTTTGGTAATTTTTGAACAATTCCTTCATACTTTTTCACATATTCAGTAATAAAGTGTTTTCTGTTTAAAATTTAAAGAGACAGTAACGGTTTTGTTTTAAAACGTTTTTTGTGCTTTGTTGACAAGTTTAAGCCTGTTTAACATGTCTGTACCTTCAGATAAGCTATGTTCTATATGTATGAAAGCCCATGTGTCTCCCCATTTAAATTTATGTGATAATTGTGCCATAGATTCCAAACAAAGTAAGGACAGTACTGCCACAGATAACGAAATTGCCCAAGATGATTCCTCAGATGAAGGGAGTAAACATGATACTACATCATCTCCTACTGTGTCTACACCAGTTTTGCCCATGCAGGAGGCCCCTAGTACATCTAGTGCGCCAATGCTTATTACCATGCAACAATTAACGGCTGTAATGGATAACTCCATAGCAAATATTTTATCCAAAATGCCTACTTATCAGAGAAAGCGCGATTGCTCTGTTTTAAACACTGAGGAGCAGGAGGGCGCTGATGATAATTGTTCTGTCATACCCTCACACCAATCTGAAGGGGCCATGAGGGAGGTTTTGTCAGATGGAGAAATCTCAGATTCAGGAAAGATTTCTCAACAAGCTGAACCTGATGTTGTGACATTTAAATTTAAATTAGAACATCTCCGCGCACTGCTTAAGGAGGTGTTATCTACTCTGGATGATTGTGACAACTTGGTCATTCCAGAGAAATTATGCAAGATGGACAAGTTCCTAGAGGTTCCGGTGCACCCCAACGCTTTTCCTATACCCAAGCGGGTGGCGGACATAGTAAATAAGGAGTGGGAAAAGCCCGGCATACCTTTTGTTCCCCCCCCCCTATATTTAAGAAATTATTTCCTATAGTCGACCCCAGAAAGGACTTATGGCAGACAGTCCCTAAGGTCGAGGGGGCAGTTTCTACTCTAAACAAACGCACTACTATTCCTATCGAAGATAGTTGTGCTTTCAAAGATCCTATGGATAAAAAATTGGAAGGTTTGCTTAAAAAGATTTTTGTACAGCAAGGTTACCTTCTACAACCAATTTCGTGCATTGTTCCTGTCACTACAGCAGCGTGGTTCTGGTTCGAGGAACTAGAAAAATCGCTCAGTAGAGAGACTCCGTATGAGGAGGTTATGGACAGAGTTCACGCACTTAAATTGGCTAACTCTTTTATTTTAGATGCCGCTTTGCAATTAGCTAGACTAGCGGCGAAAAATTCAGGGTTTGCAATCGTGGCGCGCAGAGCGCTTTGGCTAAAGTCTTGGTCAGCGGATGTGTCATCCAAGACAAAATTGCTTAACATCCCTTTCAAAGGTAAAACTCTATTTGGACCAGAATTGAAAGAGATTATTTCAGACATCACTGGGGGAAAGGGCCACGCCCTTCCACAAGATAGGTCTTTCAAGGCTAAAAATAAGTCTAATTTTCGTTCCTTTCGCAATTTCAGGAACGGACCGGCCTCTAATTCTGCATCCTCTAGGCAAGAGGGTAATGCCTCACAACCCAAACCAGCCTGGAAACCGATACAAGGCTGGAACAAGGGTAAGCAGGCCAAGAAGCCTGCCGCTACTAACAAAACAGCATGAAGGAGTAGCCCCCGATCCGGGACCGGATCTAGTGGGGGGCAGACTCTCTCTCTTTGCTCAGGCTTGGGCAAGAGATGTTCAGGATCCCTGGGCGCTAGAAATAGTTTCTCAGGGTTATCTCCTGGAATTCAAGGAACTACCCCCAAGGGGAAGGTTCCACATGTCTCACTTATCCTCAAACCAAATAAAGAGACAGGCATTCTTACATTGTGTAGAAGACCTGTTAAAGATGGGAGTGATACACCCAGTTCCAATAAAGGAACAAGGAATGGGATTTTATTCCAATCTGTTCGTAGTTCCCAAAAAAGAGGGAACTTTCAGACCAATTTTGGATTTGAAGATCCTAAACAAATTTCTCAGGGTACCATCGTTCAAGATGGAAACCATTCGAACGATTCTACCCACTATCCAGGAAAGTCAATTTATGACTACCGTGAATCTAAAGGATGCGTACCTACATATTCCTATCCACAAAGAACATCATCAGTTCCTAAGGTTCGCTTTTCTGGACAAGCATTACCAGTTTGTGGCCCTCCCATTCGGGTGAGCCACTGCTCCAAGGATTTTCACAAAGGTGCTAGGATCCCTTCTAGCGGTTCTAAGACCGAGAGGCATTGCAGTAGTACCTTACTTGAACGACATTCTAATACAAGCGTCGTCCCTGTCAAAAGCAAAGGCTCATACAGACATAGTTCTAGCTTTTCTCAGATCACACGGATGGAAGGTGAACATAGAAAAAAGTTCTCTGTCTCCGTCGACAAGAGTTCCCTTCTTGGGAACAATAATAGATGCCTTAGAAATGAGGATTTTTCTGACAGAGGTCAGAAAATCAAAACTTCTAAGCTCTTGTCAAGTGCTTCATTCTGTTCCTCGTCCTTCCATAGCGCAGTGCATGGAAGTAGTAGGGTTGATGGTTGCAACAATGGACATAGTTCCTTTTGCACGAATTCATCTAAGACCATTACAACTGTGCATGCTCAAACAGTGGAATGGGGACTATACAGACTTGTCTCCAATGATTCAAGTAGATCAGAAGACCAGAGATTCACTCCGTTGGTGGCTGACCCTGGACCATCTGTCCCAGGGAATGAGCTTCCGCAGACCAGAGTGGGTCATTGTCACGACCGACGCCAGTCTAGTGGGCTGGGGCGCGGTCTGGGAATCCCTGAAAGCTCAGGGTCTATGGTCTCGGGAAGAGTCTCTTCTCCCGATAAACATTCTGGAACTCAGAGCGATATTCAATGCTCTCAGGGCTTGGCCTCAACTAGCAAAGGCCAGATTCATAAGGTTCCAATCAGACAACATGACGACCGTTGCGTATATCAATCATCAGGGGGGAACAAGGAGTTCCCTGGCGATGAAAGAAGTGACCAAAATAATTCAATGGGCGGAGGATCACTCCTGCCAACTGTCTGCGATCCACATCCCAGGTGTGGAAAACTGGGAGGCGGATTTTCTGAGTCGTCAGACATTCCATCCGGGGGAGTGGGAACTCCATCCGGAGATCTTTGCCCAAATAACTCAATTATGGGGCATTCCAGACATGGATCTGATGGCGTCTCGTCAGAACTTCAAGGTTCCTTGCTACGGGTCCAGATCCAGGGATCCCAAGGCGACTTAGTGGATGCACTAGTAGCGCCTTGGACCTTCAACCTAGCTTATGTGTTCCCACCGTTTCCTCTCATTCCCAGGCTGGTAGCCAGGATCAAACAGGAGAGGGTCTCGGTGATCTTGATAGCTCCTGCGTGGCCACGCAGGACTTGGTATGCAGACCTGGTGAATATGTCATCGGCTCCACCATGGAAGCTACCTTTGAGACAGGACCTTCTTGTTCAGGGTCCATTCGAACATCCAAATCTGGTCTCCCTCCAGCTGACGGCTTGGAGATTGAACGCTTGATTCTATCGAAGCGTGGGTTTTCAGATTCTGTGATAGATACTCTGGTTCAGGCCAGAAAACCGGTAACTAGAAAGATTTACCATAAAATATGGAAAAAATATATCTGTTGGTGTGAATCCAAAGGATTCCCATGGAATAAGATAAAAATTCCTAAGATTCTCTCCTTTCTACAAGAAGGTTTGGAGAAAGGATTATCTGCAAGTTCTCTAAAGGGACAGATCTCTGCTTTATCTGTCTTACTACACAAAAGACTGGCAACTGTGCCAGATGTTCAAGCATTTGTTCAGGCTCTGGTTAGGATCAAGCCTGTTTACAGACCTTTGACTCCCCCCTGGAGTCTAAATCTAGTTCTTTCAGTTCTTCAAGGGGTTCCGTTTGAACCTTTACATTCCATAGATATTAAGTTACTATCTTGGAAAGTTTTGTTTTTGGTTGCAATTTCTTCTGCTAGAAGAGTTTCAGAGTTATCTGCTCTGCAGTGTTCTCCGCCCTATCTGGTGTTCCATGCAGATAAGGTGGTTTTGCGTACTAAGCCTGGTTTTCTTCCTAAGGTTGTTTCTAACAAAAATATTAACCAGGAGATAGTTGTACCTTCTTTGTGTCCGAATCCAGTTTCAAAGAAGGAACGTTTGTTACACAATTTGGACGTAGTCCGTGCTCTAAAATTCTATTTAGAGGCTACAAAAGATTTCAGACAAACATCTTCCTTGTTTGTTGTTTATTCTGGTAAGAGGAGAGGTCAAAAAGCGACTTCTACCTCTCTTTCCTTTTGGCTTAAAAGCATCATCCGATTGGCTTATGAGACTGCCGGACGGCAGCCTCCTGAAAGAATCACAGCTCACTCCACTAGGGCTGTGGCTTCCACATGGGCCTTCAAGAACGAGGCTTCTGTTGACCAGATATGTAAGGCAGCGACTTGGTCTTCACTGCACACTTTTGCCAAATTTTACAAATTTGATACTTTTGCTTCTTCGGAGGCTATTTTTGGGAGAAAGGTTTTGCAAGCTGTGGTGCCTTCCGTTTAGGTAACCTGATTTGCTCCCTCCCTTCATCCGTGTCCTAAAGCTTTTGTATTGGTTCCCACAAGTAAGGATGACGCCGTGGACCGGACAAACCAATGTTGGAGAAAACAGAATTTATGCTTACCTGATAAATTACTTTCTCCAACGGTGTGTCCGGTCCACGGCCCGCCCTGGTTTTTTTTTAATCAGGTCTGATGAATTATTTTCTCTAACTACAGTCACCACGGTACCATATGGTTTCTCCTATATATATTTCCTCCTGTCCGTCGGTCGAATGACTGGGGTGGGCGGAGCCTAGGAGGGACTATGTGGCCAGCTTTGCTGGGACTCTTTGCCATTTCCTGTTGGGGAAGAGAATATCCCACAAGTAAGGATGACGCCGTGGACCGGACACACCGTTGGAGAAAGTAATTTATCAGGTAAGCATAAATTCTGTTTTTTTCAAGGTTCTTGGCTTCGGACGAAGCGGGATTTTGTTGGGTAGGGGTTTTCAGGCCAGGTGCCCTCAGAATGTGCCGCCTCTTGTACCCTTCCATTTTTGCATTCAGTGTCCTCTATAGCTTGGGTATTGTTTTCCCAAAATTAATGAATGCAGCTGTGGGCTCTCTCCATTTATGAAGAAAAACTTAAATTATGCTTACCTGATCATTTTATTTTCTTCAGATGGAGAGAGTCCACAGCTCCCACCCGTATTTTTTCTGTGGGGCGTCTTATTTTTGTTCTTCTGGCACCTTTTCACCCTGATGTTTCTTCTACTGTTCCTTTTTCCTCTGCAGAATGACTGGGGGATGAGGGAAGTGTGAGGAGTATTTAAGCCTT